>NW_915585.1:0-1575 GCF_000209065.1 Trypanosoma cruzi
CACAACGTGGCGGTGCAGCAGCCACTCGAAAACGATCCGCCGACTGCAGCACCCCTGTGGGCAAGATCCCGCGAAATTCCTCCAAGCAGCGGATAGTTCAGGGTTGTTTGGCGTCCAGTGTGTGAACACACAAACAGATAGTGAAAGAGAGTGTCTCTGACCACCACCATTCATAATTCGAAACAAAAATTTAGACCACAACGTGCGGTGCAGCAGCCACTCGAAAACGATCCGCCGAGTGCAGCACCCTTGTGGGCAAGGTCTCGCGAAATTCCTCCAAGCAGCGGATGGTTCAGGGTTGTTTGGCGTCCAGTGTGTGAACACACAAACAGATAGTGAAAGAGAGTGTCTCTGACCACCACCATTCATAATTCGAAACAAAAATTTAGACCACAACGTGCGGTGCAGCAGCCGCTCGAAAACGATCCGCCGAGTGCAGCACCCTTGTGGGCAAGGTCTCGCGAAATTCCTCCAAGCAGCGGATGGTTCAGGGTTGTTTGGCGTCCAGTGTGTGAACACACAAACAGATAGTGAAAGAGAGTGTCTCTGACCACCACCATTCATAATTCGAAACAAAAATTTAGACCACAACGTGCGGTGCAGCAGCCGCTCGAAAACGATCCGCCGAGTGCAGCACCCTTGTGGGCAAGATCTCGCGAAATTCCTCCAAGCAGCGGATAGTTCAGGGTTGTTTGGCGTCCAGTGTGTGAACACACAAACAGATATTGAAAGAGAGTGTCTCTGACCACCACCATTCATAATTCGAAACAAAAATTTAGACCACAACGTGCGGTGCAGCAGCCGCTCGAAAACGATCCGCCGAGTGCAGCACCCTTGTGGGCAAGATCTCGCGAAATTCCTCCAAGCAGCGGATAGTTCAGGGTTGTTTGGCGTCCAGTGTGTGAACACGCAAACAGACATTGAAAGAGAGTGCCTCTGACCACCACCATTCATAATTCGAAACAAAAATTTAGACCACAACGTGTGGTGCAGCAGCCGCTCGAAAACGATCATCCGACTGCAGCACCCTTGTGGGCAAGATCTCGCGACATTCCTCCAAGCAGCGGATAGTTCAGGGTTGTTTGGCGTCCAGTGTGTGAACACGCAAACAGACATTGAAAGAGAGTGCCTCTGACCACCACCATTCATAATTCGAAACAAAAATTTAGACCACAACGTGTGGTGCAGCAGCCGCTCGAAAACGATTATCCGACTGCAGCACCCTTGTGGGCAAGATCTCGCGACATTCCTCCAAGCAGCGGATAGTTCAGGGTTGTTTGGCGTCCAGTGTGTGAACACGCAAACAGACATTGAAAGAGAGTGTCTCTGACCACCACCATTCATAATTCGAAACAAAAATTTAGACCACAACGTGCGGTGCAGCAGCCACTCGAAAACGATTATCCGACTGCAGCACCCTTGTGGGCAAGATCTCGCGACATTCCTCCAAGCAGCGGATAGTTCAGGGTTGTTTGGCGTCCAGTGTGTGAACACGCAAACAGACATTGAAAGAGAGTGCCTCTGACCACCACCATTCATAATTCGAAACAAAAATTAGACCACAACGTGTGTGCA
>NW_915586.1:0-1575 GCF_000209065.1 Trypanosoma cruzi
AGAGCCATCACGGTTGGCCGCGCCGTGGACACGGTGCTTGTGGACGGCGTGTCCATCACGAACGGCGTGGCTGTGGTGTTTGACGTGGCGGCGATGCTTCCCGGCGCGCTGCGCATCGAACTGAGGAACTGCGTGTGCGACGGCGGTGCGCAGATCCACGTGCGGGGCTACGGCGGCGATACGGCGAGTGACCGGAGCCTGGAGGTGAGCGTGAGCGGGCTGTCCGGGAGCTACTGCTCGCTTGTGTTTGTGCACAACCTGCCGGCACGCACGAACGTGACGGTCCGTGACTCGACGATTGTGACGGCGGGGCCGATGCGCTACTCCCAGCTGAGCGGGCTGACGGACGCGGTGGCGTCGCCGCTTGTGCTGTACGCGACGTCGCTGTTGCAGACGCAGCTGCGCGTGAGCAACACTGTGCTGAGGTCGTTGCAGGCGGGCGGGTCGGCGGTGTACGTTGGCGGCGGCGTGGACCTGCTGTCGAGCGCGGTGGTGTTTGACGGCGTGTCGCTGGAGGCGTCGGGCGGTCCGACCGCGTCCGCGATGCATGTGGCGTCCTCGTCGATTCTCAGTCTGCGGAGCCACTCGGTGTTCTCCGTGACGAACGTGTCAGTTGTGAGCGGCGGCGGCGGCATTGTGCTTGGAGAGCGCCTCGCGGTGTCCGATTCGGTGCTGCGCTTCGTGGGCGTCGAGGGGTCTGTTGCGTCCTCGCTGGTGCGCTGCGACGGTGGGACGATCGGTGCCGGCGAGAAATTGGGTGCAAGAATCATCCGAGCAGGGGCAGCAAATTATGTCGGGAGAGCATACCGGCCCTCCTAGACTTTACTGACGGCTTTTGCAAGGCCTCACACCGTCACATTATGGATGGTTTACGATCCTTGGGTGTCTCGACGTAACAGCAGAGGTTTATGCTCGCTTGGCTGACGGATAGACGTGGGCGCACCTTCCGTACGGGATGTTACTCTGTCTGGGCACTGCTACCGTGCGGTGCTCCTCAAGGGTCTGTTCTTGGACCGTGGCCATTCGAAGTATTTCTCGATGGCCCAATACGTAGCTTTCAACAGGCGCATTTACCGGCAGCCATTGCCCCCCCCGATTGTGCACCTTCCGATCATTGATCACACTATCACTGCGGAAATTGTGGCCTATGCGTGTGATGTGGTCGTGAGGGCTACCGTGCCAGGCATAACTCATTTGGATGTGGCGATGCAACCGCTCTTTAATGCCATCTCGGAGTGGACAAGAGCCAAGGGTCTTCCACTCTTGGACAGGATATCCTTTATGGCGATAAACAATGCAGGGCACCACGAAGCTCCTGTACCGGATTTCTTCAGAATTAATGGACGACGGTACCCCTGCGACAGGCAACCCCATAAGATCCTGGGGGTTACTGTGGACTCTCTCCTCACCAGTTTCGAGGAAGATGTCCGCCGCCGTAGGGCCAGAATTCAACAGATCATCTTTTGCCGCATTTCTCTGTGTGGAAGACGACACCCCACACGGGTGCGGTCTTACGCATAGACGGCAGGACAGATTCTCTTGTGTGGTTGTGAGGTCCGCGCCACTTTTCCAAAC
>NW_915589.1:0-1576 GCF_000209065.1 Trypanosoma cruzi
ATTGAAAGAGAGTGTCTCTGACTCCCGCCATTCATAATTCAAAACAAAAATTTAGACAACAACGTGTGGTGCAGCAGCCGCTCGAAAACGATCCGCCGAGTGCAGCACCATTGTGGGCAAGAGCTCGCGAAACTCCTCCAAGAAGCGGATAATTCAGGGTTGTTTGGTGTCCAGTGTGTGCACACGCAAACATACATTGAAGGAGAGTGTCTCTGACTCCCGCCATTCATAATTCGAAACAAAAATTTAGACCACAGCGTGTGGTGCAGCAGCCGCTCGAAAACGATCCGCCGACTGCAGCACCATTGTGGGCAAGAGCTCGCGAAATTCCTCCAAGCAGCGGATAATTCAGGGTTGTTTGGTGTCCAGTGTGTGCACACGCAAACATACATTGAAGGAGAGTGTCTCTGACTCCCGCCATTCATAATTCGAAACAAAAATTTAGACCACAGCGTGTGGTGCAGCAGCCGCTCGAAAACGATCCGCCGACTGCAGCACCATTGTGGGCAAGAGCTCGCGAAACTCCTCCAAGAAGCGGATAATTCAGGGTTGTTTGGTGTCCAGTGTGTGCACACGCAAACATACATTGAAGGAGAGTGTCTCTGACTCCCGCCATTCATAATTCGAAACAAAAATTTAGACAACAACGTGTGGTGCAGCAGCCGCTCGAAAACGATCCGCCGACTGCAGCACCATTGTGGGCAAGAGCTCGCGAAACTCCTCCAAGAAGCGGATAATTCAGGGTTGTTTGGTGTCCAGTGTGTGCACACGCAAACATACATTGAAAGAGAGTGTCTCTTACTCCCGCCATTCACAATTCAAAACAAAAATTTAGACCACAGCGTGTGGTGCAGCAGCCGCTCGAAAACGATCCGCCGACTGCAGCACCATTGTGGGCAGGAGCTCGCGAAATTCCTCCAAGCAGCGGATAATTCAGGGTTGTTTGGTGTCCAGTGTGTGCACACGCAAACATACATTGAAGGAGAGTGTCTCTGACTCCCGCCATTCATAATTCAAAACAAAAATTTAGACCACAGCGTGTGGTGCAGCAGCCGCTCGAAAACGATCCGCCGAGTGCAGCACCCTTGTGGGCAAGAGCTCGCGAAACTCCTCCAAGAAGCGGATAATTCAGGGTTGTTTGGTGTCCAGTGTGTGCACACGCAAACATACATTGAAAGAGAGTGCCTCTGACTCCCGCCATTCACAATTCAAAACAAAAATTTAGACCACAGCGTGTGGTGCAGCAGCCGCTCGAAAACGATCCGCCGACTGCAGCACCATTGTGGGCAGGAGCTCGCGAAATTCCTCCAAGCAGCGGATAATTCAGGGTTGTTTGGTGTCCAGTGTGTGCACACGCAAACATACATTGAAAGAGAGTGCCTCTGACTCCCGCCATTCATAATTCGAAACAAAAATTTAGACCACAGCGTGTGGTGCAGCAGCCGCTCGAAAACGATCCGCCGAGTGCAGCACCCTTGTGGGCAGGAGCTCGCGAAACTCCTCCAAGAAGCGGATAATTCAGGGTTGTTTGGTGTCCAGTGTGTGCACACGCAAACATACATTGAAAGAGAGTGTC
>NW_915590.1:0-1576 GCF_000209065.1 Trypanosoma cruzi
GGAATTTCGCGAGCTCCTCGCCCACAAGGGTGCTGCAGTCGGCGGATCGTTTTCGAGCGGCTGCTGCACCACACGTTGTTGTCTAAATTTTTGTTTTGAATTATGAATGGCGGGAGTCAGAGACACTCTTTTTCAATGTATGTTTGCGTGTGCACACACTGGACACCAAACAACCCTGAACTATCCGCTGCTTGGAGGAATTTCGCGAGCTCTTGCCCACAAGGGTGCTGCAGTCGGCGGATCGTTTTCGAGCGGCTGCTGCACCACACGCTGTGGTCTAAATTTTTGTTTCGAATTATGAATGGCGGGAGTCAGAGGCACTCTCTTTCAATGTATGTTTGCGTGTGCACACACTGGACACCAAACAACCCTGAACTATCCGCTGCTTGGAGGAATTTCGCGAGCTCCTGCCCACAAGGGTGCTGCACTCGGCGGATCGTTTTCGAGTGGCTGCTGCACCACACGTTGTGGTCTAAATTTTTGTTTCGAATTATGAATGGCGGGAGTCAGAGACACTCTCTTTCAATGTATGTTTGCGTGTGCACACACTGGACACCAAACAACCCTGAACTATCCGCTGCTTGGAGGAATTTCGCGAGCTCCTGCCCACAAGGGTGCTGCACTCGGCGGATCGTTTTCGAGCGGCTGCTGCACCACACGCTGTGGTCTAAATTTTTGTTTTGAATTATGAATGGCGGGAGTCAGAGACACTCTCTTTCAATGTGTGGTTTGCGTGTGCACACACTGGACACCAAACAACCCTGAACTATCCGCTGCTTGGAGGAATTTCGCGAGCTCTTGCCCACAATGGTGCTGCAGTCGGCGGATCGTTTTCGAGCGGCTGCTGCACCACACGTTGTGGTCTAAATTTTTGTTTCGAATTATGAATGGCGGGAGTCAGAGGCACTCTCTTTCAATGTATGTTTGCGTGTTCACACACTGGACACCAAACAACCCTGAATTATCCGCTGCTTGGAGGAATTTCGCGAGCTCTTGCCCACAATGGTGCTGCAGTCGGCGGATCGTTTTCGAGCGGCTGCTGCACCACACGCTGTGGTCTAAATTTTTGTTTCGAATTATGAATGGCGGGAGTCAGAGGCACTCTCTTTCAATGTATGTTTGCGTGTGCACACACTGGACACCAAACAACCCTGAACTATCCGCTGCTTGGAGGAATTTCGCGAGCTCCTGCCCACAAGGGTGCTGCACTCGGCGGATCGTTTTCGAGCGGCTGCTGCACCACACGTTGTGGTCTATGTTTTTGTTTTGAATTATGAATGGCGGGAGTCAGAGACACTCTCTTTCAATGTATGTTTGCGTGTTCACACACTGGACACCAAACAACCCTGAATTATCCGCTGCTTGGAGGAATTTCGCGAGCTCTTGCCCACAAGGGTGCTGCACTCGGCGGATCGTTTTCGAGTGGCTGCTGCACCACACGCTGTGGTCTAAATTTTTGTTTCGAATTATGAATGGCGGGAGTCAGAGGCACTCTCTTTCAATGTATGTTTGCGTGTGCACACACTGGACACAAACAACCCGGAACTATCCGCTGCTTGGAAGATTTCGCGAGCTC
>NW_915591.1:0-1576 GCF_000209065.1 Trypanosoma cruzi
CCTCTGACTCCCACCATTCACAATCGGAAACAAAAATTTGGACCCACAACGTGTGATGCAGCGGCCGCTCGAAAACGATCAGCCGAGTGCAGCACCCTTGTGGGCAAGAGCTCGCGAAATTCCTCCAAGCAGCGGATAATTCACGGTTGTTTGGTGTCCAGTGTGTGAACACGCAAACAGATATTGAAAGAGAGTGTCTCTGACTCCCACCATTCACAATTGGAAACAAAAATTTAGACCACAACGTGCGATGCAGCGGCCGCTCGAAAACGATCAGCCGAGTGCAGCACCCGTGTAGGCAAGAGCTCGCGAAATTCCTCCAAGCAGCGGATAATTCAGGGTTGTTTGGTGTCCAGTGTGTGAACACGCAAACAGATATTGAAAGAGAGTGTCTCTGACTCCCACCATTCACAATCGGAAACAAAAATTTGGACCACAACGTGTGATGCAGCAGCCGCTCGAAAACGATCAGCCGAGTGCAGCACCCTCGTGGGCAAGAGCTCGCGAAATTCCTCCAAGCAGCGGATAATTCAGGGTTGTTTGGTGTCCAGTGTGTGAACACGCAAACAGATATTGAAAGAGAGTGTCTCTGACTCCCACCATTCACAATTGGAAACAAAAATTCAGACCACAACGTGCGATGCAGCAGCCGCTCGAAAACGATCAGCCGAGTGCAGCACCCGTGTAGGCAAGAGCTCGCGAAATTCCTCCAAGCAGCGGATAATTCACGGTTGTTTGGTGTCCAGTGTGTGAACACGCAAACAGATATTGACAGAGAGTGTCTCTGACTCCCACCATTCACAATTGGAAACAAAAATTTAGACCACAACGTGCGATGCAGCGGCCGCTCGAAAACGATCAGCCGAGTGCAGCACCCGTGTAGGCAAGAGCTCGCGAAATTCCTCCAAGCAGCGGATAATTCACGGTTGTTTGGTGTCCAGTGTGTGAACACGCAAACAGATATTGACAGAGAGTGTCTCTGACTCCCACCATTCACAATTGGAAACAAAAATTCAGACCACAACGTGCGATGCAGCGGCCGCTCGAAAACGATCAGCCGAGTGCAGCACCCGTGTAGGCAAGAGCTCGCGAAATTCCTCCAAGCAGCGGATAATTCACGGTTGTTTGGTGTCCAGTGTGTGAACACGCAAACAGATATTGACAGAGAGTGTCTCTGACTCCCACCATTCACAATTGGAAACAAAAATTCAGACCACAACGTGTGATGCAGCAGCCGCTCGAAAACGATCAGCCGAGTGCAGCACCCGTGTAGGCAAGAGCTCGCAAAATTCCTCCAAGCAGCGGATAATTCAGGGTTGTTTGGTGTCCAGTGTGTGAACACGCAAACAGATATTGACAGAGAGTGTCTCTGACTCCCACCATTCACAATTGGAAACAAAAATTCAGACCACAACGTGTGATGCAGCAGCCGCTCGAAAACGATCAGCCGAGTGCAGCACCCGTGTAGGCAAGAGCTCGCGAAATTCCTCCAAGCAGCGGATAATTCAGGGTTGTTTGGGTGTCCAGTGTGTGAACACGCAAACAGATATTGACAGAGAGTGTCTCTGACTCCACC
>NW_915592.1:0-1576 GCF_000209065.1 Trypanosoma cruzi
GCTTTATCGCCCGCCGCTGGCATCCGTCCACTTCACGGAGGAATGGTTGTCCGCGGTGTGACATTCAGCCTTGATGAGGCTCAAACGGAGCATTGGAGACGCAGCTGCGAGTGGTGGTTTGTGGCGAGGGTGACCGCCCTGACGTGCTGCCAGCGTGCGGTGCCTCGCGAGGAGGGAGGGCGGGAGCCCGCAATTTGTCTCGTCGACTTGTCGCGGGCGTGATGGTGGCGGTGTGCAGGCCAGTGGGTGGTGTGGTGCTGAGGGTGCCTGGGAAGAGTGCGGCTGGATTCCTGCCCAGCAGCTGCACGTGCCGGCGTGTCTCTCCCGCTGTGGATTTGACGGCGGGGACTATCCGGCAGCATGGGGTGATGCGCGCCGGCGGAGCAGTCGCCGGGAGTTAGCTGGAGGGTGTGGGGAGGTACAGCAGTGAACGACGGGCTGCAGCGCGTAGGCACCGCGAAGGGCGGTTGTGCTCTTTTGCATCTCGCTGGTTGATGTGTATGTGTGTGTGTACTTCGCTTGGTGTGTGCTGACGCGTGACGAACAACACACCCGCCGTGGCTCCTGCTGGTGGTGGCCGTCGCTGTGTGTTCCGGTGCAATGTTCCTACTCCTTGTTCCGTGTGTCTGTGTGCGTGAGTTGTTGTGGTTGGGAGCGACCGCGGCGAGGATCATGATGATGCCACTCACAGTGTGGATGGGTGGCGGTGCTCACCGTCTCACCTCTTTACTTGCCTTTTTCTCTTTTTTCTCTTCCCTCCTACATGCACACACACACGCTAGGAAAGCAAACAAACGAACGCGAATCGCTACTGTGAGATTCGAAGGCTCTGAAAGTTCCAACCACACACACCGCACACACACACATATTTGTATGCTCTCACGTGTTGCTGCTGTGAAGGCACCCCGCACACACAACCGTCGCCGCGTGACCGGATCCAGCGGAAGGATGGGGGAAGGAGGAGAGAGTGAGCCGCAGAGGCCCAACATGTCCCGGCGTGTGTTTACCTCCGCGGTGCTGCTTCTTCTCGTCGTCATGATGTGCGGCGCCGCGGGGCCTGTGCAGGCCCAAAACTATGGAACGAGAGTGGGCGATTACTATGGAAGACAAGGTTCGGAGCAGTTGCCAAGGGAGCATCAGGCCGCAAACCCACCGATCCCTGGCCACATTTTCCGCAATCCCCATCTTGTGAATGTGAACGGGATGCTGCTGGCCATTGCTGGAGCTCAGTTCAATAGAACTGTGGGGAGCGGGAGTGCGTCCATGCAGTTGACGGCGCAGCTCAGCGTGAATCGTGGGGTGAATTGGAGTCCGTACCCGAGACCTGGAGATATTGATGGTTTTGCTGCACACCCTTACTGGATGTCGTTTCCCTCGTCTTTTGGACCCTTCGGATCGCTTTTTGCTTTTGTGGAGGGTTACGACTTACGGAAGGGAGTCAGACCTCATTATGCCAATAGGTGGGGAGGAAGTGGTGTGGAGCCTGTTATCCATTTTCTGGACACAAGGCCTGGACAAAGCGGAGGTTTGTCGATGAGTTCCGTCTCTATGAGCATTCTCCTTCCTTATCCCTATC
>NW_915593.1:0-1576 GCF_000209065.1 Trypanosoma cruzi
CACCGGACCCCAACAACCCCCGCCACTCGCACGCCACCGCCGCGGACGACGCAGCACTTGCTTACATCCCACGCAGTGTTGTGGACACGTGGAGCCGGCGGGAGTACCTGATTGTGCTGGGCGTTCCCTCCATTGACGAAGAAGCGAGGCGGACGCGACGCAACCTGCAGCGGTCGACGTGCTGGCGGTTTCCCGGAGTGGCGACGAGGGCGAACGACTTCACCGGTGCATTGCTCGTGCTGTACGTTATTGGGCGACACCCGTCGCACGGCTATGACTACTCTGCCGCGATGCTGGAGGAGGCGGCACAGTGGAACGATGTGGTTGCGCTGCAAATGAACGAGGGCCTCGTGTCCCCAGGAAAAATAGCGGGCACTGGGGGAGAAATTGGAGCTGAGGCGGAGATTGGTTTGAGCCGCAAGGTGTACATGTGGTTCGACCTTGCGCTCCGTCTGTTTCCGACCGCGAGTTACATTGCGAAGGGCGATGACGACATGTTTCTTCGTGTGCCGCTGTTTGTTGCTCACCTGCGCCTCCTGCCGCGCCGAGGGGTCTACATGGGCGCTCATGCTGGAAGAGGATTTCAGGTGAATAAACGCCCAGTGGGCGTGTCGTTTATGGTTGGCTGGTGCTACACTTTGTCGAGGGACGTGGCGGAGGCGTTGGTGTCGTACAAGCCTCTGAGGCGCCTGGCGTACCTGCCGTACAGCAAGGAGCGTCAGGAGGAGTTTTTATCAATTGGTATGGGTCAGGAGGACATGATGGTTGGGTTTGTGCTGGAGAATGAGGTGAAGTACAAGCCGTTGATATACGTCAAGGTGCTGCCCTGTCACTTTTACAACATCCGAGATGACACTGGGGAATCCCATGTGGTGCCGACCTCGATGTGTGTCCATCACTTACTGGAGGAAGAATACACTGCGCTCATGGCGCGCTTCGGCAACGACACATCGCCTGTTGCCCGTGTGGAACGGTACTCAGAAGACGTGATATACCCCTGTTGCGATTGACAAATGAAAGAAATGGATGTTTTTCTGTGCGTGTTGAATCTTAAGGTATTGCTTGATTGGTTGCTGCATCCCGGTTTGTGCCCTATGTGCTCTGTGGCCTAACGACGTGGGATGTGTCATTGACCGCTCAGCGTCCCTGTGGAGCGTTCCACTCCCTGCCCTCGACCCGTTGGCGGGAGGAGAGAGTGGAGCCAGTGGGCGCCCGCTGCGTTGTGCCGCGGGTGTCCTTCTGCTGGGAGCACGCGATGAGAATGTGCGTGTGTGGGCCGGGCCGCCAATGAACGATGTATGTGGGTTTTTTTTTCTATCCTGTAGTTTTGTTAATTGTGCGATTGGGAGATGGAGGGGATTCATTTTTTTTTTTTTTTTGTGTGTGCGTTGCTTGTTTCGTCCTTTCCACTCCTGAGCCCTCACTTTTTGGTGGGTGGTTGCGGTTGGGAGCGGTTGGGGACGTATTTTCGTGTGTGTTCGTGTGATGTCCTTGTTAACGGAGCGTCCCACGGTGCGACTGCTGCCAGTGCTGGTGGTGAGGCTCCCGGTGTGGGGGAGAGTGCGTGCCGTGACGC
>NW_915594.1:0-1576 GCF_000209065.1 Trypanosoma cruzi
TTGCGCTCTAATTCCGAGGCGGTCGACCCATCCACGGCCTGCTGGCACGCTTTAATGCGGTCATCATATGCCTGTTTATCAAAGATGAAGCGGAGAATTGGTCCCACGTTATTCATGCGACCCCTCACCTCCTCCCAGTATCCCGCTTGCTCCTGCAGGGGCCGATTGCACTTCATCCAAATGCACATTGCCCTCACATCGTTTTCTTCGGGACAATCAATTACGATTTCAATAGCGTCCATTTTTTTTGTCCACCGTTCATATTCGTTTTTGTCTGGTGGTGTCACCACAATCATGCCCCGTCCCTTGCAAGGCAAACCAGCAGGCGGTTGACGACATGCCAATGCCACGTCGTAGATAATATACCCCTTCACCCCACGCAAAGAAAAAATGTTTACAACATCATCAATCCTGGGGTCATCCATGTACACTGACACCGTTTTTGTGATTTTGTCAAACAGGAATGATTGACTCCCAATAAAGTACGCAACCATTGGGAGCTGCTCTGCATCGTATTGCAGCAGCTGGTAGAGGAGATATGAACCGGCATTCATCGACTTCCCGATCCCGGGCGTCCCAATCAACACATGTCGCCCAGGCTTGATGTAGGTCCAACGGTGAATGCTGAGCAATTCGGTTAGATCACCCTTGACGAACAGCCACACTTGCTCCACCTCACAGTTCACGTAGCAGTCACGAGTGGATTCCACCCCCTTCCGATTCCACGAGTACGGCCATCTCTTGTCCGAGGCGAGCACCATCAGCCTGAGACGCGGTGCGGCATCGAAAGAGATGCCGAGTCTCCCGCGGTAAAGACTTGAAAAAAGGATGCCTTCACATCCAGGCAGGAAGCGGCCTCAGCCATCACAGGCGGCAAATAATGGGAAATATGTAAAAGAGGAACATTAGCCTCGTAAGGGTCGTCGCTGTTCCTGTCGCGTGGCCACGCGATCCGTCGTCGCAAGCCGGTGGTTTTCTCCTCCACAACCGAGAAAGGTATTATCCATCCGCCTGTTATTGTGGACGAAGCGTCCTCGATTATTCCTGCTTTTCGTAACAAATGCGCATCAGCGGTTGGAATCCTCCGTGAGCCTTCGCGCGCTTTACCGGAGGAAGACGGAGGGAGAGGGGACCGCCCGACGAGTCCCCAAACTTGCATGAGCCTCTCCAAGGTGGCCGGGTTCAACCGGCTCTTGATCCACTCTAGGTTCAACACGGGCACGTTGACTTGCTGTAGCGAGATGGCGTGTTCATCTTGTGGAGTGGCCAGACGCGTCCTTGTCGCGAGTCTTGTAATTGTAGCAGCATGATTGTGATAAAAATCATGGAAAAAACGCTCCTCCGCTCTCAGCCAGAGTTCCTGTCCTGCCGCCGTTTCTTCTTTCACATCAATGCGACCAGCGACGACACCTGGGTCAGCAGTGTGGTGTACCTCCACAAATATCGAACCGTGTTCTGGGAAGTTCGAACGGGTCGACGTGCATCGCCAACTGCGAGATCACGTGTGGGTCAAAATTGTATGTCTCCACGATTTCTGCGGTGTGCCGCAACGCACCGCGTTCTATGGAATGCGCCG
>NW_915596.1:0-1577 GCF_000209065.1 Trypanosoma cruzi
CACCACACCACCGCCAGCACTGTGCGGCAGTTCACTGACTGCCTGGCGGCATATTTTAATAGCTGGAAGAAATTATCCCGAGACATGTCGTGGGAGATTATTTATGTGCAGCACGCAGACAGCACGCCGTTGAATGACTGGCAGAGATGTGATGTTGTAAATTCCGATAATGTGAGCAAGAAGGAAAGTCAAAAAATTGCGGCGTTCTGGGAGGAGAAGGTGCGCCAGTACCAAGTGTCAATACCATCCAGAGACTTTTGAAGAGACGAAGCACTCCGAAGTGAGGAATAACCACCGAAATGGTAAAAATAAATTAGGGAATGAAGGGGGCAATTTTGATTTCTGGTAAAAAAGTACTGTGGGATTTATGTATTCTTGGATACTTGTGTGTGTGCATACGGTGCGGGTGCGCCAGCCCCGGGCGGCAGTATATCGCACAGATTTCAGAACTGTCCAACGCTATCGAACATAACAGTGACAGAAGAAAATTAGGGAGGGATTGGGGTTGTTTGGTTTTTGGTGAAAAACATTGGGTGGTTTTTATATAGTATGTTGATTGTGTGTGCATACGAGGCATAATTGGAGAATTGCCCGGTATGAGGGAATCATTGTGTTTGGCGCTGTCGCAGTACTACTGCATTGCTTGTTTTCTTCTATTGTGTTCTAAGGCCCATCACGAACAGAAGCATCTTAGCGGGATGGACGAAGGACAAGTTCTATTGGGGAAACAGTGCGCTCCGTGTGACCGCATGGTGCGAGGCGCCGCGTCATGGGTGGATGGGGATCGCTTCCGCGTGTGTCTCTTTGGGTGATTGCTTGCTCGGTGTGCATTGGCGTTGGGGCTGTGGCCGTGTTCCGTTGGCCATGGGATTGAACTGGAGGCGGTGGCGGTGTGTGCGTTTGTTTTCTGGAGGGCCGAATCCTCTTACCCGCGGACTGACAGCACTGCGATGGTGCCTGTGTGCGTGTGAGGGCTGGTGCGGGCGATGCTCCTCTGTGCTGTTCCTTCCGGATTGTCTTGTGTCCCGCTCTCCACGTGGGTGCTCTGCTCTGTTCTCCACGAACGTGTCTGATGTATTGCAGCTGCCGCTGTCCCCTCCACTTCTTGAAAGCACACAGTCACGCTAAGACATCAAGTGCGAATCGCTACTGTGAGATTCGAGGGCTCTGAAGGACCAACAGCACACACACATATATGCTCTCACGTGTTGCTGCAGTGAAGGCACCCCGCACACACAACCGTCGCGGCGTGACCGGATCCAGCGGAAGGAGGAGGAAACGAAGAGAGAGTGAGCCGCCGAGGCCCAACATGTCCCGACATCTCTTCCATTCTGCGGTGCCGCTCCTCCTTGTCGTGATTGTTTGCTGCGCCACCTGTGGAGCTGCAGCCGCTGTGGAGAACAGCGATTCAGTGGCGGATCCAAATTTTGAATGGAGAGGCGTCACTGATGATAAGGAAACTGTGGACTCGTTGGGCGTTCCAGCATCCTGAAGGTGGGGACCGACGTGTTTGTGGTCGCCAGGCGCAGTGCAAGGAAAGAGGTGAAGCATCCAATATCTTTACTGGCATTGCATCC
>NW_915598.1:0-1577 GCF_000209065.1 Trypanosoma cruzi
CTTGGTGCAGGCATTATGTATACACAACACACGGTCGCCTTGCGCTGAGCCGGCACATGAGATAAAAGTCCTGTCGAATCATTTTTTTGTTTCTTTTGGCAAACGCCTGCGTTTTTTTCTTTGTGCCGTGTTCACTGCCACTGTGTTTCTCCGTGTCCCTTTGAGTGTCCTTTTGCTGGCTGTGCTGTTGACATGCTTCCATTTCTTTTTCTGCTAGGGGCACTGATGGCCAGCGACGACGATTGTTTGTGTCCGCCTTTGCGATGGCACGAGGGTGACTGGACGCCGTGCCCCGCCCTGCCGAGTGCACTTGGAGGGGAGAAGATGGTGCGCGCCGTGCCTCGCTGTGAGCGTGTGACGCCACAGCCCGCTGTGGGGCGTAATTCCAATCCGTTGGGGCGGAGGGAAGTAAAGTGCAGCGCCGTAGGCTTGGGTGCGCCCCGTCCCTCTCGTTGCGGTCGTGGGTGTGCTGTGCGCATGACTCTTTCTTGCGGCGCGACGTGGATGGCGGCGCTTCTGCGTGCGTTGTGCGGCGGGATTCGCTTCGCCATGTCCTTGTTCTTTTGTGTATGGGAAAGTTGTGGGAGAGGATGTGTGCGGAGGAGTGGGCGTGGGTGGCTGCCAGCCCCGCCCGCGCATTGGGGGCTTCCATACAAGTGGCTTTGCTTGACGGCGTTTTGCGGCACCCAGGGCGTGGCGAGGAGGAGGATGGGGAGGGCCTTTTGTGGGCGGAAGGAGGATGGACAGGACAGTCCCCTTCCGTGTCCTTCCCTGTGTCGTTGGCGGCGCATACTGAAAGCATAAATTTGGGCGAGTGCGGGATGAAAAGTTTATGCCGCTTTGTGTGTGCTACTCAATCGTCGTCATTGCACGCTGTCGTCACGGTGCGTTGTGGTGCGGTGCCGTTAGATGAGGGAAGGGTGCGATGCTACGGCTGCCGCGCAGCACAACCATTTATTGTCTCTGCACCGGCATTTTTTTTTTTTTTTTGCGCTCGCACAATTTTCCTTTTGCTTCACGATGGATTTGTTGGAGGAGGTTTGGTTTTGGTGCCTGCTTCACGGCGCCTCGCCTTGTGTGTCGGTTGCGGTACTTTCACGTGGTGCTAAAGCGTTTGATTAGGTGTTTACCCTTTTTTTTGCGCCCTACAGCCAGCCTTGTTTGGTAATGGCGGCAGCAGTGAGGCTCTGCGACTGCGTGCTCGTCGCACGTGTCGCATCTCCCGCTGTTGCTCCTTTGCTGTGTTGGTGGGGGAGGAGACGAGCGACTGCGTCGGTGGAGTTGCGCCCCGGTGGAGAGGGAAGGCACCGACCGCTGCTGACGGCGACGGTCTTTGCTGCAGGTGATCTGACGAGATGATGTCACTGGTGCCACAGTTAGCGGAGATGGATGAGGGCCGCACCTTCTCTCTCTCCCCTTCCCTCCATTCCTCAGTCTCCTGCAGACTAACGAACTGCAGGGCAGTGGCGTGATTACAAACCGGACGTCTATGAGCAAACAGAACGCACAATTGATTTGGGCTCTTGTGCCCCGTGTCTGAGTGCCGTCACCGTACTTCTTCATCCGTCCTTCTTGTG
>NW_915599.1:0-1577 GCF_000209065.1 Trypanosoma cruzi
AACTGTGAGGTGGATCGGGCGCGGGGTATCGTCAAGAAGGATTTAACCGCGTGGTCCACCCATCACGGTCGGACCGACTTTGAGCCCAAGCAGCGTCTGTTGATTGGGACGCCCGGGATCGGGAAGTCGGTGGCTGCCGGCTCGTACCTCCTCTACCAGCTGCTGCACTGCGATGCGGAGCAGCTCCCAACGGTTGCGCACTTTATGGTGAGTGGGACTTATCTTTTGGAAGAGACCTCCTAAACGGTGACAAAATACATGGATGAGTTCAGTATTGACGGTGTTCTTGCTTCCCTTTTTCTCCGTGGGGTGAAAGGGTATTGTATCTACGACGTGGCATTGGCATGTCGTCAACCGCCTGCTGGTTTGCCTTGCAAGGGGTGGGGCATGATTGTGGTGACACCACCAGACAAAAACGAATATGAACTGTGGACAAAAAAAATGGACGCTACCGCAATCGTAACGAATTGTCCCGAAGAAAACGATGTGAGGGCAATGCGTATTTGGATGAAGCGCAATTGGCCCCTGCAGGAGCAAGCGGAATACTGGAAGGAGGTGAGGGGCCGCATGAATAACGTGGGACCAATTCTCCGCTCTATCTTTGGCAAACAGGCATGTGATGACCGCATTAAAGCGTGTCAGCAGGCCGTGGATGGGTCGACCGCCTCGGAATTAGAGCGCAATTTGGGTATTGGCTGCTGTTACTCGTCCAATGACAGTGACTTGTCTCGAAAGCTTGTGAAGGCTGTCCGAGTACGACGAGGAAACAACATTGAGTCGCCTCTGAATGTACTGATATCTCCCCACCTCGAACGCGAAACTCTGTCCAGGTTGGAGAATGAAATGAAGCAGTCCGATTTTATTTTCCTTGTTTCGATTTTCTGGGATTATGTCCCACCATATATTATTGAAAAGTATGCCGTATCCGCATTTTTGAATGAGGATTTCCTGCGTGCGATAAGACCTAAAATTGAGGAACTGAGGCCACGAGGACGACGTGAGCCACACAGCTGTGCGCTGAAAGAGCACTCAGACACGAGCTTCGCCAGAAAAGAGGTTCTACCGCCACCGGAACGCCTTTCCAATCCGGTTGCTATGGACCACTGGGTGCTTTATGAGCCTAAAGTCCAAACCTTTCCGCTGGTGGACGGCTTTTACTTTGTGGACTCTAATCCAATGACGCTGGTTGGGCTGCGGATGGCTACGGCGGGTGGGCGCCACACCACCGCCAGCACTGTGAGGCCGTTCACTGAGTGCCTGGCGGCATATTGTAATGGTTGGGAGGAATTGTCCCGAGACATGTCGTGAGAGATTATTTATTTGCAGCACGCCGATGAACGACTGGCGGAGATGTGATGTCGTCAATTCCAATAATGTGAGCGACGATGAAAGCCGTGAAATAGCGGCGTTCTGGAAGGAAAGGGTGCGCCAGTACCCAGTGTCAATACCATCCGGAGATATTAGAAGAGACAAGGCTCCCCGAATTGTGGAGGAACCGTCGAAATAGGAAAAAAAATTGGAAAGGAGTGATTTTGATTTGTGGTAAAGAAATATTGTGGGATTTATGTAGTTTTGGA
>NW_915600.1:0-1577 GCF_000209065.1 Trypanosoma cruzi
GCTTCCGCGTGTGGCTTTTTGGGTGATTGCTGGCTCCGTGTGCGATACTTGTTTGCTGCGGGCTGTGGCCGTATCCCGTTGGCCGTGGGATTGAACCGGAGGCGGTGGCGGTGTGTCGCTTCTCGTTCTTGTCTATTGGTGGCTGATTGTTGGCGATGTGTGCGTTTGTTGTGTGGAGGGCCGAATCTTCTCACCCGCGAACTGACGGCACTGCGATGGTGCCTGTGTGTGTGTTTGTGTGTGTATGTGTGTGTGTGTTGTCTTTTGGTTGGCCACGGTCCTCCGTGCCGTCCCTTCTGGATTGTCTTGTGACTCGCTCTCGGCGTGGGTGCTCTGCTCTGCTCTCCACTGACGTGTCTGATGTATTGCCGCTGTTGTTCTTCTCCGCCTCATGCATACGGACGCGCTAGGAAAGAAAACAAGCGCCAAAAACTACTGTGGAATTCGAAGGCTCTGAAAGGACCAACAGCACACACACACATTGCCCACACACACATATTTATATGCTCTCACGTGTTGCTGCAGTGAAGGCACCCAACAAACACAACCGTCGCCGCGTGATCGGATCCAGCGGAAGGAGGAGGGAAGGAAGAGAGAGTGAGCCGCAGAGGCCCAACATGTCCCGGCGTGTGTTTACTTCCGCGGCGCTGCACCCCCTCGTCGTGATGTGGATGTGCTGCGGCCCCTGTGAGGCTGCAACCGTATCGACGGGTGAGAATTCAGTGAATGCGCGGCTGCCGCAGAGATTTGATCTATTTGTGCCGCAGACGACGGTGTTGCTGCCGGAAGGTGGAGGTACTTCAGAGAAGAAGTGGGATTCATTTGCTTCACCCTCTCTTGTCAGTGCTGGTGGAGTAATTGCTGCCTTCGCCGAAGGTCACCTGAGCTCCAAAAAAGAAAATGGGAAATTAAGTAGGCCCTTTTCTTCTGATGCAGTTGCTTGTTACATTGACTCTGCGTGGGATTGGCCCACTCTTGTTGAAAAGGTCGGTAAATGGCAAGCACACACCGTGCTTGGTAAGCGGATGGAACGGGGCGTTTTGATGTTGTGCTCCGCCCCACAACCACCACGAAGGACAATAAGGTGTTTCTTCTTGCGGGAAGCTCTGATGCGTCCAGTGTAAATGGGAGTTGGAGTCATGGCAGCCTGGAACTGAAACTATTTGTGGGTGATGTCAGGAATCCTACGGACAGCGAGCAGAGTGGATGGATCAATTGGGGCGAAGTTCAATCACCGTTGAACGAGACCTCTGGAGCTGTTCAAGGAAGAAAATTGAAGGAGTTTGTTGCTTCTGGTGGCGCAGGTGTTCTGATGGAGGATGGCACCATTGTGTTTTCTCTGATGGCGAAGAGTTAAGAAGAAGACGTTTACTCCATGATTATTTACTTGGCGGACAACGGCAGTACCTGGTCGCTCTCTAAGGGCATGCCCCCTGCGAAATGCGTTAACCCCTGCATTAACGAATGGGAGGGATCACTTCTCATGATTGTTGATTGTGTGGATGCCCAGAGGGTGTACGAGTAGCGGGAGATGGGGACAACGTGGACGGAGGCCATCGGGACGCTTCCAGGCATTG
>NW_915601.1:0-1577 GCF_000209065.1 Trypanosoma cruzi
ATGCATATCGTAGTATGCGCACCACGACGATGCAGCTGGCACACCTGATACACGAAGTGGAGCATAATAGAAATCATTATTTCCAAGTGAACTTCCAAAGAAGAACGGTATTGGTAATCAACTCCACTACAGACCCCATCGGACTCTGCTGGTGTTGGTTGATTTCAGCAAGGCTTTTGACTCCATAGATCATCGAGTCCTCAGTCGCTTACTGGCTAATATTCCGGGGGTGAATTGTAGAAGGTGGCTTAGAAACTTTCTATGTGGTCGCTACGCGAAGACACGAGTTGGTAACAGAAACAGTGATCGGCGTCCCATGCTGCGAGGAGTTCCTCAGGGGTCCGTACTGGGACCATATTTGTTCTCCCTTTACGTACACCCACTTCTCAATCTGCTGAACAGCTTTGCGGGTGTCACAGCAGACATGTATGCGGACGACCTCTCTATTATCGTTAAGGGGCAGTCCCGGGAAGACGCCATTCCCACTGCCAACATGGTTCTTAAAAAACTGCATGCGTGGAGTCAGGAAAATGGCCTGGCCATCAACCCGTCAAAGTGTGAAGCCGCTTGGTTCACGCTCTCCACGCATACGGAGTCAGATTATGATCGTGAAGGAAAGTGGCCCCTGGTAGTGGCTGGATGTCAAATCCCAGTCATGACCATGGGGGCATCGCGAACTACGAAGCTTCTTTGCATGGATCTCGATCCACGACTGACGCTAAATGTGGCGGCTACCAAGCAATGCGCTGCCACTTCGCAACGGATATCGCAGCTACGCTGCATAGCGCATAAAGAGGCGGGACCATCTCCACATGACCTACGCACGTTCGTCATCGGATACGGTGCTCCCAAATTACGCTATGGCAGCGAGCTCATATGGGCAGTAGCGACGGATTCAGCGAAGAATGAGATGCAGAAGACGTATGCAACCCTGACACGCATTGTCAGTGGAGTTCCGAGCACTGTTGACCCGGAATCCGCACTTCTAGAGGCTAATATGCCGCCGCTTCATGTCCTCTGCCTGCGCGCGCGACTCTCCATATTTGAGAACACACGCGCATGTCAGATGGACTGGATGCGGAGACCCCCGCCTGAGCCACCGCCTCGCGCAGGTTTCCGCATCTCGCCATTATCTCGGGACGAGCTATATGCCTTCGTAGACGCGTACACAAAGGACTATGGCATCACTCAGAGCTCACCACGCGAAGAGCGGTTCTTTCGCAGCTCCATTCCTCCCTGGTTTGCGGCCTCCGCACACCGGGTCACCATTGGCGTGGAACTTCCGATAGACCACTCAATAACTGACGAGGAAGAGCTGATACGGGAAAAGCGCAGAGTCAGCGAAGAGGCTCTAGCGCTGCACAGTCATCGTTCGTGGATACTCGCGACGGATGGCGGTGTCGACGTTCCCAAGTCAGCCGGGGTTGGAATCCTGCTTTCATCCCTCAATTCATCGGAGATAATAGAAAAGGCCAGTATAAACTGCGGTGCACGCCCATGCAGCTACAGGACGGAATCCCGCGCACCGCTTCTAGCCCTGGAAAGGCTGATTATCCCTCGTATCCAACACAGGCATA
>NW_915602.1:0-1578 GCF_000209065.1 Trypanosoma cruzi
CTCGGCACAACTTACTCGTGCGTTGGTGTTTGGCAGAACGAGCGCGTGGAGATCATTGCGAACGATCAGGGCAGCCGCACAACGCCGTCGTACGTGGCGTTCACCGACACGGAGCGTCTGATCGGTGATGCCGCGAAGAACCAGGTTGCGATGAACCCGACGAACACCGTCTTCGACGCGAAGCGCCTCATTGGGCGGAAGTTCAGCGACCCCGTTGTGCAGTCGGACATGAAGCACTGGCCCTTCAAGGTCATCACGAAGGGCGACGACAAGCCGGTGATCCAGGTGCAGTTCCGCGGCGAGACAAAGACGTTCAACCCGGAGGAGGTGAGCTCGATGGTGCTGTCAAAGATGAAGGAGATTGCGGAGTCGTACCTGGGCAAGCAGGTGAAGAAGGCCGTGGTGACGGTGCCCGCGTACTTCAACGACTCCCAGCGACAGGCGACGAAGGATGCCGGCACGATCGCGGGGATGGAGGTGCTGCGCATCATCAATGAGCCGACAGCTGCCGCCATTGCGTACGGCCTGGACAAAGTGGAGGACGGCAAGGAGCGCAATGTGCTCATCTTTGACCTTGGCGGCGGCACGTTTGATGTCACGCTGCTGACGATCGACGGTGGCATCTTTGAGGTGAAGGCGACGAACGGCGACACGCACCTGGGCGGCGAGGACTTTGACAACCGCCTCGTGTCGCACCTCACGGACGAGTTCAAGCGCAAGAACAAGGGCAAGGACCTGACGACTAGCCAGCGCGCCCTCCGCCGCCTCCGCACCGCCTGCGAGCGCGCCAAGCGCACGCTGTCGTCCGCGGCACAGGCGACGATTGAGATCGACGCGCTGTTCGACAACGTGGACTTCCAGGCAACCATCACTCGCGCCCGCTTCGAGGAGCTCTGCGGCGACCTCTTCCGAGGGACGCTGCAGCCGGTGGAGCGTGTGCTCCAGGACGCCAAAATGGACAAGCGTGCCGTGCACGACGTGGTGCTCGTCGGCGGCTCCACCCGCATCCAAAGTGATGCACTGGTGTCTGACTTTTTCGGTGGCAAGGAACTGAACAAGAGCATCAACCCTGATGAGGCTGTGGCGTACGGTGCCGCCGTGCAGGCCTTCATCCTGACGGGCGGCAAGAGCAAGCAGACGGAGGGCCTGCTGCTGCTCGACGTGACCCCGCTGACGCTTGGCATCGAGACGGCGGGTGGCGTCATGACGTCGCTGATCAAGCGCAACACGACGATTCCGACCAAGAAAAGCCAGATCTTCTCGACGTACGCGGACAACCAGCCGGGCGTGCACATCCAGGTCTTTGAGGGGGAGCGTGCGATGACGAAGGACTGCCACCTGCTCGGCACATTCGACCTGTCCGGCATCCCGCCGGCGCCGCGCGGTGTGCCCCAGATTGAGGTGACCTTTGACCTCGACGCCAACGGCATCCTGAACGTGTCCGCGGAGGAGAAGGGCACCGGCAAGCGCAACCAGATTGTCATCACGAACGACAAGGGCCGCCTGAGCAAGGCGGACATTGAGCGCATGGTGTCCGAGGCTGCCAAGTACGAGGCGCAGGACAGGGAACAGCGCGAG
>NW_915603.1:0-1578 GCF_000209065.1 Trypanosoma cruzi
ACTCTCTTTCAATGTCTGTTTGCGTGTTCACACTCCGGACACCAAACAACCCGGAACTATCCGCTGCTTGGAGGAATTTCGCGAGATCCTGCCCACAACGGTGCTGCACTCGGATAATCGTTTTCGAGCGGCTGCTGCACCACACGCTGTGGTCTAAATTTTTGTTTCGAATTATGAATGGTGGTGGTCAGAGACACTCTCTTTCAATGTCTGTTTGCGTGTTCACACTCCGGACACCAAACAACCCTGAATTATCCGCTGCTTGGAGGAATTTCGCGAGATCCTGCCCACAACGGTGCTGCACTCGGCGGATCGTTTTCGAGCGGCTGCTGCACCACACGCTGTGGTCTAAATTTTTGTTTCGAATTATGAATGGTGGTGGTCAGAGGCACTCTCTTTCAATGTCTGTTTGCGTGTTCACACTCCGGACACCAAACAACCCTGAATTATCCGCTGCTTGGAGGAATTTCGCGAGATCCTGCCCACAACGGTGCTGCACTCGGCGGATCGTTTTCGAGCGGCTGCTGCACCACACGCTGTGGTCTAAATTTTTGTTTCGAATTATGAATGGTGGTGGTCAGAGGCACTCTCTTTCAATGTCTGTTTGCGTGTTCACACACTGAACGCCAAACAACCCTGAATTATCCGCTGCTTGGAGGAATTTCGCGAGATCCTGCCCACAACGGTGCTGCACTCGGCGGATCGTTTTCGAGCGGCTGCTGCACCACACGTTGTGGTCTAAATTTTTGTTTCGAATTATGAATGGTGGTGGTCAGAGACACTCTCTTTCAACGTCTGTTTGCGTGTTCACACTCCGGACACCAAACAACCCTGAATTATCCGCTGCTTGGAGGAATTTCGCGAGCTCTTGCCCATAGTGGTGCTGCAGTCGGCGGATCGTTTTCGAGCGGCTGCTGCACCACACGCTGTGGTCTAAATTTTTGTTTCGAATTATGAATGGTGGTGGTCAGAGGCACTCTCTTTCAATGTCTGTTTGCGTGTTCACACTCCGGACACCAAACAACCCTGAATTATCCGCTGCTTGGAGGAATTTCGCGAGATCCTGCCCACAACGGTGCTGCACTCGGCGGATCGTTTTCGAGCGGCTGCTGCACCACACGCTGTGGTCTAAATTTTTGTTTCGAATTATGAATGGTGGTGGTCAGAGGCACTCTCTTTCAATGTCTGTTTGCGTGTTCACACACTGAACGCCAAACAACCCGGAACTATCCGCTGCTTGGAGGAATTTCGCGAGATCTTGCCCACAGGGGTGCTGCACTCGGCGGATCGTTTTCGAGTGGCTGCTGCACCACACGCTGTGGTCTAAATTTTTGTTTCGAATTATGAATGGTGGTGGTCAGAGACACTCTCTTTCAATGTCTGTTTGCGTGTTCACACACTGAACGCCAAACAACCCGGAACTATCCGCTGCTTGGAGGAATTTCGCGAGATCTTGCCCACAGGGGTGCTGCACTCGGATAATCGTTTTCGAGCGGCTGCTGCACCACACGCTGTGGTCTAAATTTTTGTTTCGAAAAAGGAATGGTGGTGGTCAGAGGCACTCTCTTTCAATGTCTG
>NW_915604.1:0-1578 GCF_000209065.1 Trypanosoma cruzi
GCAAAGGTTAGGTTTAGAGAAGCATCAGTGCAACCCGTAATTGTGGAAAGCAAATAAAACAATAAAAACATCGATAAAACGCAAAATGAGCTCGTGGGACGTTTCCATGTCGAACCATGCGGGTCTCGTGTTCAACCCCATTCGCACCGTTTCGGACAACGCGAAACCGTCGCCGTCCCCGAAGCCGATCATTAAGCTCTCCGTCGGTGACCCGACGCTGGACAAGAACCTTCTCACGTCGGCAGCCCAAATCAAGAAGCTGAAGGAAGCGATCGACTCACAGGAGTGCAACGGCTACTTCCCGACGGTGGGCTCCCCAGAAGCCCGCGAAGCTGTCGCGACATGGTGGCGCAACTCGTTTGTCCACAAGGAAGAACTGAAGAGCACGATCGTGAAGGATAACGTGGTGCTCTGCTCTGGCGGATCGCATGGCATTCTGATGGCCATCACGGCGATCTGTGACGCGGGTGACTACGCCCTGGTGCCCCAGCCGGGCTTCCCCCACTACGAGACGGTGTGCAAGGCGTACGGCATCGGCATGCACTTTTACAATTGTCGGCCGGAGAACGACTGGGAGGCCGACCTTGACGAGATCCGGAGGCTGAAGGACGATAAGACGAAGCTGCTCATTGTAACGAACCCGTCCAACCCGTGCGGCAGCAACTTCAGCCGCAAACACGTCGAGGATATTGTGCGGCTTGCCGAGGAACTGCGTCTGCCCCTCTTTTCGGATGAGATCTACGCTGGCATGGTCTTCAAGGGCAAGGATCCCAACGCGACCTTCACGTCCGTGGCTGACTTTGAGACCACGGTGCCGCGCGTGATTTTGGGTGGCACTGCGAAGAACCTCGTTGTTCCCGGGTGGCGGCTGGGATGGCTGCTCTACGTGGATCCACACGGCAACGGCCCCAGCTTCCTGGAGGGCCTGAAGCGCGTGGGGATGTTGGTCTGTGGGCCATGCACGGTTGTCCAGGCAGCCCTTGGCGAGGCCCTCCTCAACACTCCGCAGGAGCACCTTGATCAGATCGTTGCCAAAATCGAGGAAAGCGCCATGTACCTGTACAATCACATTGGAGAGTGTGTCGGCCTGTCTCCGACGATGCCGCGGGGAGCGATGTACTTGATGTCGAAGATTGATTTGGAGAAGTACAGAGACATCAAGACCGACGTGGAGTTCTTCGAGAAGCTGCTCGAGGAGGAAAACGTGCAGGTGCTGCCTGGAACCATCTTCAATTCACCAGGCTTCACGCGGTTAACGACGACGCGGCCCGTTGAGGTATACCGTGAGGCTGTTGAGCGCATCAAGGCGTTCTGCCAGCGTCACGCGGCCGTTTAGCCGCAGAGGGTTCATTCCGCGACCGGCGTCAGGCAACACGACGCATCCAAGGCGTAATTAGTGTTTTCCATCATCTATTTATTTAATGAAATCATTTAACTGGTTAATTTTATCTGCGGTAGGGCGGGGTATGCGTATGTGTGGATGGGAGTACTGTCTAACACTGCGGCTTTTTTGTGTTTTTTGTTTTTTTGGGTGTGGGGGATGGGCTTTACTGGTCCGTTGAGCAATCGTGGTAAGAA
>NW_915605.1:0-1578 GCF_000209065.1 Trypanosoma cruzi
TATGCGGCGCCTCATTCCATGCCATCACACGGGAGTGCACCATTTCCTCAATCTGAATTATTCTTCGTCCACCCCTTAAGGATGCTTCTATTAGTGATGGGCCTTAGAGCACAATAGGAGAAAAGAAAATCGAAAATGCAGTAGTACTGCGACACCACTGGCCGCAATGATTCTCTCATAAAAGAGCAATTCTCCGATTACGCACAGTATACACACACAACTATCCAAAAATATATGGAACAACCCCTAGTACTTCATATCAAAAACCAAAGCACCCCTTTCCCTCCCTAATTGTTTTTGTATCTCTGCGGTTATTTTTCACTTCGGAAGGCCTTGTCTCTTCTAATATCTCCGGACGATATTAACACTGGGTACGGGCGCACCTTCTCCCTCCCAGAACGCCGCCATTTCATAGGGTTCCGCGTCGGTTTTCAGCGCGGCTCACATTATTGGAATTGAAGACATCACATCTCCGCCAGTCGTTCATCGGCGTGCTGTCTGCCTGCTGCACTTAAATAATCTCCCACGACATGTCTTGGGATGATTCCTCCCAACCATTAAAATATGCCACCAGGCACTCAGTGAACTGCCTCACAGTGCTGGCGGTGGTGTGGTGTCCACCCGCCGTAGTCATCCGCAGCGCAACCAGGGTCATTGGATTGGACACCAAGAAAAAAAAGGCGTCCACCAGCGTAAAGTTTGCGACCGCCGGTTTGTACAGCACCCCGTACTTTATTTTACGGATCGTTTTTTCATATTCACTCGGCAGCAAACCTTCATCTCCCTTGGGATGCGGTTCAGTGGCCAACTTCAAAACGCAGGGCTTTGCTTGACGTCCTGTTGGTGGCTCAAACTCCGTGAGTTTCGTCCCCATTGTCTTGACAAAGGCACTCTCCGTGCACAATTTCAAAGCAAACCATCCAAAAAATATTGGCAAAATATTATCCTTCGACGCCAACATCAGCCTCAAAAAGCCATCTTATTCTGTTGCACTTGGGAAGCGTTCCAACGCCCGTTTCTCGAGGCAATCAGATATCGGTGCATTGAAAAGGATCACACCGCCTGCGTATATTTCCCAAACAACTTTCACAGGCTTGTGAGACGGATCCTCAGAATACCATGGCGACTCACCTCCCCGTGAAAAGTGCTTCTTCACAGTTACCTCGTTGATCAATTGCAATGCAAACCTCACCGCTCTACAGCGTTCCGTAGACGCCTCCTCATCAAAGACGTGACGTGGAATCGGTCCCAAAAGATACATGTGTTTTTTGACCCCTTTCCAGTATTCCGGTTGTTTCTCTTTGGTCTCATCACGCGTTATCCATGCACACATCGCCTTCACATCCATCTTGTCGGGGCACTTCACGATGACTCGCGCGGCTCGTAGTTGCTTCGCCCACTCATCACAGTTGTTACCTTTGGGAATGACACCGCAATCATGCCCCTTCCGGAAGTGGGCGCAAAATGTCTCGGTGGCGGCGTTCCCTCCTTTGCCACATCGTAGATAATATACGCATTCCTCCCATGGCCCCCTCAGACTTCTCAACTCAGAGATGCACATGTCCTCATCGCCGTATC
>NW_915606.1:0-1578 GCF_000209065.1 Trypanosoma cruzi
GAAGACGTGCCTGTGACCGCGACGAATGTACTGCTGTACAACCGCCCGTTGGATGACAATGAGATCCGCGTCCTCAACGCAAACAAAATTTCTATTCCAAAGCTGACAGATCTGAAAACAGTGGCGGCAGGAGCAACGGGTGTCGGTGCCGCTCGCCACTTTGGGGCAAATGGTGATGGCAGCGCTGTTTGCGGAGGCGGACTGCTGCCGCTGCTCCTTCTGCTGGGACTGTGGGGGATTGCCGCTTCTTGAGGAATGTGTGGTCTCGGCGTGGAACACCTCGGCACCGAATTACTTCCCCATGGGAACAAATTTCACTCATAAATCCTTTTTTTTGCGTATTTTAAATTTATTTTACTGTTTGCTTCTTTTTGGTTGATTTTACCTTTTTTTGCGTGTTTTTTTCTAGTCTCCCATCCCCCATCCCTTTTTCTTTTGCTTTTGGGGGCAATCAATATGGACGGTTTTTTCTTTTCTACTCTTCCCTCCTTTAATTGTTTGTTGCTGCACT
Source organism: Trypanosoma cruzi (assembly GCF_000209065.1). Classification (NCBI taxonomy): domain Eukaryota; phylum Euglenozoa; class Kinetoplastea; order Trypanosomatida; family Trypanosomatidae; genus Trypanosoma; species Trypanosoma cruzi. Next base: position 512 of record NW_915606.1, read on the forward strand.
CTTCCTGTGAGGGGTGCCGTGTGTTTCCCGCCCAACTGCTCCACTCGCACACCCACCGACACGCTAATGACGACGGCCCTGTGCGCCTCGCCTGCTGCCCGCATGAGGAGGGGCCGCGACGAACGGCGCGCTGAGGGAGCCGTGACGTGTGGGCGTGCGGCGAGGGCCTGTGGGGCGGCGCACACATTTCTTTCCCTCTTGTTTTGTTTTCTTTGCGGCCAGGGCGGGCAGACACCCGCAGCGCCACACACACAGCCACACCCTGCCGCCGTGTTTTTAAGATTTTTTGCTTTTCGTGTGCGCCTTAAGCGCCGGCATTTCTTTCGGGGTCGGCCTCGTGAGTATTTCTCTCCCCCCCGATGATTTTTTTCTTTTTTTGCTGCGCTCACTCTCCCGATGGAGTGACGCGACTCCCGTCATGTCTGCGTGCTTCTCTCAGTCCCCACACACACGAGTGACTGTGCTCTGCGGGCCGCACTCACACGCCGATGAGAGGGCTGAGGGGAGCAGCAACACGCAGATGACCCCATGAAATATAAACGATGTGCGGACACGCAGAGGGTCGGACGGCTGAAAGACATTTAAATATCTTTTAATTTTCTTTTCGGACAAAATATATACAGACAGTTTGGTGTGGCCACACGGCAGCCAGGCGTTTTTTTCTTATTTTAAAATTTGTGTAGAACAGTAATGGACGATTTCTTTTTATTTATAATTATTTTGTGTGATGGGGTTTGTGTAAGATAAGGGGGACGTTTTTTTTTTTCAATAAATACTGTGTGAATTGCCGCTGCTTGGACTGCGGTGCAATCGTGAGTTTGAGCGGTCTTCTTCTTGTTGCTTCCGCCACGCACCTCCGCTGTACATTTTTGTGCGTCCCCTCACATACTCTGCTTCCTTTCTTTACTTCTTTGCTTTGTGTTTCTGCAGGCACACACACAAGATGCACATTGCAGTGGGTTTGAATGCTTCTTTTGCAGTGCATGCTGGCAGCTGCGTGTGGCGGCTGTTGTCTTCCTCCGTGGCTATGAGGAGAAGGGGAGGAGGGAGTGCGCAACCCGCGTCAC
>NW_915607.1:0-1579 GCF_000209065.1 Trypanosoma cruzi
CTGAACTATCCGCTGCTTGGAGGAATTTCGCGAGCTCTTGCCCACACGGGTGCTGCGCTCGGCTGATCGTTTTCGAGCGGCTGCTGCATCACACGTTGTGGTCCAAATTTTTGTTTCCGATTGTGAATGGTGGGAGTCAGAGGCACTCTCCGTCAATATCTGTTTGCGTGTTCACACACTGGACACCAAACAACCCTGAACTATCCGCTGCTTGGAGGAATTTCGCGAGCTCTTGCCCAGAAGGGTGCTGCACTCGGCTGATCGATTTCGAGCGGCTGCTGCATCACACGTTGTGGTCCAAATTTTTGTTTCCGATTGTGAATGGTGGGAGTCAGAGACACTCTCCGTCACTATCTGTTTGCGTGTTCACACACTGGACACCAAACAACCCTGAACTATCCGCTGCTTGGAGGAATTTCGCGAGCTCTTGCCCACACGGGTGCTGCACTCGGCTGATCGATTTCGAGCGGCCGCTGCATCACACGTTGTGGTCCAAATTTTTGTTTCCGATTGTGAATGGTGGGAGTCAGAGGCACTCTCTGTCAATATCTGTTTGCGTGTTCACACACTGGACACAAAACAACCCTGAACTATCCGCTGCTTGGAGGAATTTCGCGAGCTCTTGCCCACAAGGGTGCTGCACTCGGCTGATCGATTTCGAGCGGCTGCTGCATCACACGTTGTGGTCCAAATTTTTGTTTCCGATTGTGAATGGTGGGAGTCAGAGGCACTCTCCGTCAATATCTGTTTGCGTGTTCACACACTGGACACCAAACAACCCTGAATTATCCGCTGCTTGGAGGAATTTCGCGAGCTCTTGCCCACACGGGTGCTGCACTCGGCTGATCGATTTCGAGCGGCTGCTGCATCACACGTTGTGGTCCAAATTTTTGTTTCCGATTGTGAATGGTGGGAGTCAGAGGCACTCTCTGTCAATATCTGTTTGCGTGTTCACACACTGGACACCAAACAACCCTGAACTATCCGCTGCTTGGAGGAATTTCGCGAGCTCTTGCCCACACGGGTGCTGCACTCGCCTGATCGATTTCGAGCGGCTGCTGCAGCACACGTTGTGGTCCAAATTTTTGTTTCCGATTGTGAATGGTGGGAGTCAGAGGCACTCTCCGTCAATATCTGTTTGCGTGTTCACACACTGGACACCAAACAACCCTGAATTATCCGCTGCTTGGAGGAATTTCGCGAGCTCTTGCCCACACGGGTGCTGCACTCGGCTGATCGATTTCGAGCGGCCGCTGCATCACACGTTGTGGTCCAAATTTTTGTTTCCGATTGTGAATGGTGGGAGTCAGAGGCACTCTCTGTCAATATCTGTTTGCGTGTTCACACACTGGACACCAAACAACCCTGAATTATCCGCTGCTTGGAGGAATTTCGCGAGCTCTTGCCCACACGGGTGCTGCACTCGGCTGATCGATTTCGAGCGGCTGCTGCAGCACACGTTGTGGTCCAAATTTTCGTTTCCGATTGTGAATGGTGGGAGTCAGAGGCACTCTCTGTCACTATCTGTTTGCGTGTTCACACACTGACACCAAACAACCCTGAATATCCGCTGCTTGGA
>NW_915609.1:0-1580 GCF_000209065.1 Trypanosoma cruzi
GTGATCCAGAACCGTCGACGTGTGCTCGCGTGCTTCTACGATTCAACGAGAAGATGCATAGACGCACGCTACCCTGGAAAAAGTCTCGGCGAATATCGTACTCTCCATGCTAACACCGCACTCCTCTGTATCTGCTGTGGTGCATGAATTCCGCACGGCCGGAGGGAAATTGGGGAAAAGAAGGAATTCCTCGTTCAGGCACCCCTGTACCAGCGTGGCCAATCCACGACGATATCCCTTGCCTGTGGAATGTGGTGCGCTCGAGGATAAGTGTAGAACGTGACTGGGATGGCTTGTTCCGTCATTTCCGCCGCTAAAGAGACATCGATCACCCTGTGCACTCGCCACACCAGAACAGGCTGGAATCACGGCAATGCGTCGCGCCCCAATACATAATCCCGCTCAAAGACGTTCCTGGAAACCTGGAGCCCTGCTACTACTCCGTCGCCGCTTTGCTTCTGAGAGCCGTAACGCCTCCTGCATGCAAACCCACGGTAAGGCAGAGCTGCAATGCATTAATTCCACTAGGCGGTTCGCTGGATCCTTCTTCCATTGCAAAAAACGAGCGTTGAGTTCCTCGCACGCAACTCCATGAAATTACAGTCCGATACAGCACAACACCAAGAGCAACAAAAGCGACAACTCAATCCCCTTCCACAAAGTCATCGCGGAACGAAAAAAAACTCCTGAAAGCACCCGCTCAAAAAAGGATCGTGTCACAAACAACGACCAACAACACTGTCGGTGCCGTTAACGATGGCTGGACGTGGTACGCAGCAAATCCGTGGCCCTGCGCCCTCCCGCATCAACCAGCACCGCACGCCTGTCAGTTCTACGTGTTGCACGTCACAGGAGGACGTGATCAATTTTGAGACTCGCACCCAATTCAAACTCGAGCAGGCTCTGTGCATCTGAGCGGGTGTCACCGGCCATGGGCTGCTACGGCGGTGCGGGTGGTCGGTACGACGACGCGCCAGCGGTGCCTGAGGCGTACGACGATGACGTCAATTCGTGGGGCTTTTGTATCTCTTCGTCGCTCTTCTCGTCATCGCGCAGCAGCGCCTCCAGTCCGCCACGCAGCGGCTCGCGCAGCTCCTGCCAGTGGCGGTCCTCCGCGTACCACACAACGACACTGTACACGGCGACCGCAAGCAGCACAGTCGTCAGAAGCAGCACGATAGCCGTGTACGCCCTCGCACCGCCGTCGCTCGGCGCAAGGTGTTTGGCCGCGCTGACCAGGCACAGTGCCGCAAGCAGCACAAAGCTCGCCGCGTGCATCACCGTCAGGAAGGACGAGCGCATCATGTTCGTGAAGGCAACAACGCCCGCGCCCGCAAGCAGCACAGCCGCCATGCAGAAGTACAGGACGTGGCAGCCTCCCACGGGCGGGTGCACAGCCGCAATCAGGCCCACCACACACAGCACCGACAGCTGGAACACGCACCAGTACACGTGGCTGCCCCTCATGTTCGTCAGCATGCCGCCGTACATCTGCTGCTGCGCCGCGGGATACCAATACCCGACGGGGTACAGCAGGCGCTCGTGCAGCGGCTTCCTCGAAAACTGCAGTACTTCGTGAA
>NW_915610.1:0-1580 GCF_000209065.1 Trypanosoma cruzi
ATACACCTCGAACGAGTTGACCTGACACAAGAAGGCAAACATGAAGACACCTAGTCCGTCCAGCGCCCTGTTGCCAGTGCCAAACAGGTGGATGCCTTCGTCGGTGATCGAATGGTGCATCGGAGGTTCTGCACCAATGGTGACGCGATAAGCGGTGTTCGCAGAGCAGGGAGGAATGGTGCTAAAAAACATCCGCCCTTCGCGTGGTACGTGCTCAGTGATGTGCCTTGGAATGACAAGGGGCAGCATCATCGGCACCGGGGACAAAGCTGAGGTACAGAAGATTCGTGACCGCAATAAAAAGAAACAGCAGCACGGCAACCCGCTTCAGCTTCCGCCTCATCGTCGGCAACTTCGTTTTAGCCATGGTCGCTTTCGGTGTGAGAGTCTAGGCAAAAGAGAAAAGGGCGGAGGGAGTGTGGGGGCAGCAGGCAGCACACACAAACAGCTCGGGCGACAATCAGAAACAACACGGCCTCGCAAAACAATTCAATGTAGTCTGTGCGTTACTGTTATTCACTTTTGCTTGTTATTCAATAACAATAGAGGGAGTAAAAATGTTAACACCCGTTTGCCGCTTCACAATCCCCTTTAAAGGACTTCATTTACTTTGGAGTCCAAATTAATAAACGCCTGTACATGACCATATTGCTGGTATTTACTCCAATAGTAAGAGAGCCAACAGGGAGAAAACAAATGTTTTGCACCAGCATCACGCCTAAGGCTGCACAAAATAAATAAGTCAAATTTCAAGAAAAAAAATTCGTTTTAAAAAAAAGAATTCATACAAATAAATAAAAAAATAAATCATTCCACCTCATAATGACCAGAAATATATAAGGAGATATCTGGCAAATATGAAACTACATATTAAAACATGAATAAACCCCGAAAAGGGACACAAACACTCTGCCACAGACGTATAGAGGACGGGAAACAAATACGCTTTTATGGTGGGGGCACGGCCTGCCTCACATTGCACCCAGTGTGCCCAATACCGCAGCAAAGTCCTGCAGAAGCACACCACACGCTTGCTGGCGTCCATGGATGCGCAATCGTGCCGGAGCTCCACACTGCGCCGCACTCAGTCTCCCGCCACAACGCCGTAGATGGTGGCACCTGTGCCAAACACCACCATGACGACACCGGCAAAGAGCAGCGCGTATGTGATGGTGTAGTGCGCCCATCCAACTGACCGCAGCGACCAGTTGCCGCCGTACATCATGAGAATGGAGGGAAGAAGAAACCCCGTTGCACCTCCACAGAATGAGCCAATGAAGCCAAACACCATGTTGATACTGGGGATGAACAGGCCGAAGAGCAGTGCAGCAACGGCAAGACTGACGACGACGACGCAGTGCTTCCAGAATGGCAGCTTGTCGGGGTCCCACCCAACACTGTGGTACAGGGAGTTGCGGGTGGCCATGGAGATGAGCGGGAAGGAGGCGCAAAGCTTCACCAACAAACCAATGTATGCCACCATCACCTCCGGCTCCTTGACTGGGTTGTACAGGAGTAGAGCGGAAACGGTCGCACGATTGCCGAAGTCAAGGTAGCCGAACACTGCCGTTGAGCCGTAT
>NW_915611.1:0-1580 GCF_000209065.1 Trypanosoma cruzi
CTCGATGCCTGAATACCCCTCAACACCAACTGTTTTGTTGGTAGTCACACGGCCCTCGTTCATTGGCAGCGCAACCACGTCGTTCCACTGCGACGCCTCCTCCAGCAGCGCGGCAGAGTGGTCGTAGCCGTGCGACGGGTGTCGCCCAAGGACGTACAGCACAAGCATCGCACCGGTGAAGTCGTTCGCCCTCGTCGCCACTCCGGGAAACCGCCAGCACGTCGTCCGCTGCAGGTTGCGTCGTGTTCGCCTCGCCTCGTCGTCCGTGGAGGGGATGCCCAGCACAATCAGATACTCCCGCCGGCTCCACGTGTCCACAACACGGCGTGGGATGTAAGCAAGCGCTGCGTCGTCCACTGTGGCGGCTCGCGGGTGGCGGAGATTGTTGGGTGCCGGTGCGCCATCATCGTCAGCGGGGACAAAGCCGAGGTACAGAAAATTCGTGACCGCAATGAAGAGAATCAGCAGCACGGCAATCCGCCTCAGCCTCCGCTTCATCGTCGGCAGCTTCGTTTTCGCCATGGTCGCTTACGGTGTGAGAGTCTAGGCAAAGGAAAAAAGGGCGGAGGGAGTGTGTAGTAACACCGATCAGCAGACACAAACAGCACGGGCGACAACCAGAAACAACACAGCCACGCGGTGCCACGCAGCCACGCGAGTACACGAATGCCCGTCAGCCAACCCACTGCGCCCCACCCGAATCCGGGACGGTGCGGGTGAAGGGGTCAGGGCGGCGGAGAAGCCGACAGCACGCCGCCGCGGTGGCTCAACGATCCGCAGCCAACGCTTTTTTGCCACTCCTTGTGTCTTCTCAAAGAAGTCCCATGGTCTGCACGCCAGCCACCGTTGCAGTGAACGTCCGCCCTGCTGAGTGGAGATATAGAGGAGAGCCCCGGTCCCCGGAGGTGGCACTGCAGCAGGCGGCGTGAAACACAACCCCGCGACGCATCCGCCCGGCCTAGCGCACTCGCTCGATAATCAGTACACTGGCAGATAGTTTCGCAACACCATCTAACAACAAGGAAAAGAGGAGAGGAACTACCTGCCACAAGCATCGGCGTCCTGCCGCAGCCGCGACGGGCCTGGCGCCTTTATGCATCCAGGGGGAACCGCGCCGACTCCCTGGTGAAGCACAGATTCCTCACTTCCCCAGTGTCCACTCCACCTTTCTGTCCGGGCGCCTGCCGAGCCGGGCAGCGGAGTAGGTGCGGACTTCTCTCCTCGCACAGTTCACATCGGCCGGTTTGCACGACGTCCGGTCGACGCCCGTGGCATGCCGTGCGGTGGCGCGTCAGTCCGTCATTGCCGCAGCGCCAAAAGCCGCATGCTGGACGGCAAAATCCGAGCGGTGGTGATCCCATCGTGGCGCCGTCGCCGGGCAAGGTGCACTTTCTCGGCGGCCCGACACTCTGCCGTCGTGGAATCGGCAACAGTGCGACGTTGATGAATGGATGTGTGTGCTACTTTGGGCGCACGGTGCGCCGTCCCCCGCCGGCATTCGCCTCCTGCGCGGGGGAGGGAGTCTCCCTCGGAGGCAAAGTTGCTGTGCGGGCTTGGCCTTCTTCCCGCTGTGTTCAAGC
>NW_915612.1:0-1580 GCF_000209065.1 Trypanosoma cruzi
TGCTGCCATTCTGACTGGTGCAGTGCGTGGCTGCTGCGCCGGGTGGTGTGTGGGCACTGCCGTGCGCCACGCTGGAGGATGGCCGTCCCGTCGCTGGCGCCATGAACATTGCCCGGCCGTCTTGTTTCACGGACGCCTCGCCACCCGCATCGCCGCGCACCCGATGGCCCATGCTGTCGGGTTTGCCTGCCCGCACATGGCAGGCCGTGGCATGGTGAGGAATGCTGCCTGTGTGCGTGGCGGGGCGCTGTCGGTGGTGGTGCACTCGACGACTGCCGCGATGGCAGCGAGGGAGCACCACGACTGCGACGACGTTGATGGCGTGGAGCAGCAGGATGACGATGGGGACGGGAGGACGCTGGAGTCGCACCGGTCGCGGTGCCACGCGAGGGATGAGTGGATGGCGGCGATTGGAGGTGCCGGCGACTGCGCGGAGCTGACGCTGGCCGCATTGGCTGCCCAGGGCTGCATGAGGGTGAGCAGGGGGATGACGGAGCCGATGCGTTGGTGCGGGAATTCGGGTTGTGCGCTGCAGCAGCAGAGGAATTGCTCTGCACTGAACATGAGTGAATATTCCCACATGCTGTGCGAATTGGGCGTTCCCGTCAAATGCTGCGCGTCGGATCTGTATTCCAGTGGCTGGTGTTTGCGAGTGTCCATAAAATGCCCGCAGAACGCCCGATGGACAGCTGCCTCATCATTGATCCCGCACTGGATGTGAGGGATGCTGACGCTGTTATTTGGCGGGGAGAATGTTTGTTTGCGATGCCTGGGGATAGGCCCTCTTCGTGGTATCCGGACACGCTTCCCACGAACACGACGCATGCGAGGGACCCGGAGGAGACGTATCTGAGTGCTGCCATGCATGCGGCATTGGGGTGCCTTGTCATGCAGGTGCGTCTTAGAGTGGTCGAAAAGGGCGGTGTCCGTTGGGTCCCATGCACGGACGGGGCGACGATTGCGTGGGCCACTCGACCGCACGGTGAGGGAAGCGTTGCTTGCCGTGGCCACGCGCAGGTGTGCACGATATCCGCCGCGGCCGGCAGTCTCCTTCCGGTGGTTTCGTGGGACGGCGAGGAGGGAGGGTGTGGAGCAGGACGGTCCCACCGGCAATTACTGGACAAGGATTGCGAGGGGGCATCCGTCCCCGTTGCGGAGAGCATTGATTCCGGCCGTGGCACCCCACCGAAGGATGTCGACTCGGCCGCACCCCAGAAGAATCCGTCGCCCGAGGAGAGGCAGTCGCCCCAGATGCTCCGACAGGCGACGGGGTGATCTCGCCCAGCGACACCGCGGGTGCGCCGCAGGAGGCTTTGAGGAAGGGCGATCTTCCGTGCAACGACGATGTCGCCGCCGATGCCGCGCAGGGCGCCGTGGACTCTCCGCGGAGCGATGATGATGCGGCGGTGGGGCGTGGGGATTGGGAGGCAGACCTGACGGACGCCCCGCCTCCGATCCACGGCAATGACGCTGCTTCTTCTGCTTGCCGCTGCCGCCGCCGTGGCACCACTCTGTTGAGCGGCGGCATGGGTTCCGTTGCACGGCGAGGCGACTGTGGGTGCTTCCTGCGTGGCCCGCAC
>NW_915615.1:0-1581 GCF_000209065.1 Trypanosoma cruzi
GTCACTGCCGCTGCTGCAGGTGTTGTCATGCCGCCACGTTGTAAGAACCAACGTTCTGCCTCCTCCACACCCGCAAATTTATGTGGACGGTTCTGAAGAAACTTGTCCATGTGTTTCAGCGACAACTTGGCAGTGCCTTCCACCACATCAAGCAGCACCACACCCGCTACCATGTTCATCAACTCCTTCTCCTTACTCAGGGCATTTACCGCTACTGAGCCACCAAGTGAATGGCCCACAACGTATAGTCGGGCTGTGTCAGGGAATAAGGTATCTTTAACCGCTCGTAATACGGCAGAAAAGTCGTCCATAAGTAACTCCAATGTGAGATTCGCCTCGCCTCCGGTAAACGTTGACTCCCCATGGCAACGCATATCATATGCAACCACACGAACAACGTCTGTGGATTCATCAGGATGCATCCCGACGCCATCCGTTTCATCGTGCTGCGGATGTATCAAATGGGTGGAGAGTGAGAAATAACTAGAACAGCTCATACCGGCCCCGTGCAGACAGAAGAGAACGGGAGGAGGCGTTTCCCCTCGCCGAGTATATTCAGCGTCAATTCCACCAAAAACAACCACATGGAATTTGTCCCCTGAAGAGAACGTGATGTCATGGTCTTCATGTGGAGCGATGGTGTAAGATGCCATATTCAGTCCTGCGGCTAAAATATTTAAGAAAGGGTTAGGGCCCCCACAGCTGCTCAAGCGCCAAAGTCTCTTACGCACACACACACAAAAAAAAAAACACAATGGAAGATTGCAGTTTCGTTCAATGCGCCCATCGTCCCGCACCTCAAAAAAGATTCATTCAACATGCAAACAAAATGGAACAGCGACGACTAAATTCAAAAAAGGCACATGTCATGAGAGCCGGGGGTAGTTATAAATTCAAGAGGTAGCGGTCCTTGAGAAAGCCTACAATCACCAGACGCACTTCCACGCTGGGGGCAGTCGTATTGGCGGGCGGGACAAAAAAGGAAGTTGCGCTCGTGCCGCCTTCCAAAGTGGAACCATTCCCTTCACCCCCATCCGGCTGCACACGCCTTCCAAATTCTTCTAAAGAAAGAAAGAAAAAAGACATGGAAGCATGCCAGCTAAATTCTGCCAAAGACCAAACCTTATTCCAGCAAATCCAACAATTTTGAGCCATGACGTGGGCCCTCAGCGTCACGCAATACTTTTTCAAGTGCGCGAATCTTTTCCAAACGTCTGCTTGCTACTCGCTCCTTTGCGGCTAGCAGCTTCGCACACTGCTGTTGCTCCACGCAGCGTAAAGCGTTGATTTCCTCCGTGCGCCGCCTTGTGGCATGCAGCGCCTCTTGTGTGCACTGCAGGGCCTCTAATACCGCCGCTGCGACCGCGTACTCTCTACTGTGCCCTTCTCCAAATTGCAGGAGCAACTCCAGACCCAAAGATTCCGTGAGAAGCCCCTCAAAACACAACATCTCGCAATCCGCTGTCACGTCTTGTGACCGTACCCGTTTCCTCATAAGTGAGTTTGAGTTCTGAGAGGCCAAAAGCAGAAGAAGTTCTCTGCGTGCCGCGCGCATCTCACTTCTAAATTTATTGTACTCGT
>NW_915616.1:0-1581 GCF_000209065.1 Trypanosoma cruzi
AATTTTTGTTTCGAATTATGAATGTTGGTGGTCAGAGACACTCTCTTTCACTATCTGTTTGCGTGTTCACACACTGGACGCCAAACAACCCGGAACTATCCGCTGCTTGGAGGAATGTCGCGAGATCTTGCCCACAAGGGTGCTGCACTCGGCGGATCGTTTTCGAGCGGCTGCTGCACCGCACGTTGTGGTCTAAATTTTTGTTTCGAATTATGAATGGTGGTGGTCAGAGACACTCTCTTTCAATGTCTGTTTGTGTGTTCACACACTGGACGCCAAACAACCCTGAACTATCCGCTGCTTGGAGGAATTTCGCGAGATCTTGCCCACAGGGGTGCTGCAGTCGGCGGATCGTTTTCGAGCGGCTGCTGCACCGCACGTTGTGGTCTAAATTTTTGTTTCGAATTATGAATGGTGGTGGTCAGAGACACTCTCTTTCAATGTCTGTTTGCGTGTTCACACACTGGACGCCAAACAACCCTGAACTATCCGCTGCTTGGAGGAATTTCGCGAGATCTTGCCCACAGGGGTGCTGCACTCGCCGGATCGTTTTCGAGCGGCCGCTGCACCGCACGTTGTGGTCTAAATTTTTGTTTCGAATTATGAATGGTGGTGGTCAGAGGCACTCTCTTTCAATGTCTGTTTGCGTGTTCACACACTGGACGCCAAACAACCCTGAACCATCCGCTGCTTGGAGGATGTCGCGAGATCTTGCCCACAGGGGTGCTGCAGTCGGCGGATCGTTTTCGAGCGGCTGCTGCACCGCACGTTGTGGTCTAAATTTTTGTTTCGAATTATGAATGGTGGTGGTCAGAGACACTCTCTTTCAATGTCTGTTTGCGTGTTCACACACTGGACGCCAAACAACCCTGAACTATCCGCTGCTTGGAGGAATGTCGCGAGATCTTGCCCACATGGGTGCTGCACTCGGCGGATCGTTTTCGAGCGGCTGCTGCACCGCACGTTGTGGTCTAAATTTTTGTTTCGAATTATGAATGGTGGTAGTCAGAGGCACTCTCTTTCAATGTCTGTTTGCGTGTTCACACACTGGACGCCAAACAACCCTGAACTATCCGCTGCTTGGAGGAATTTCGCGAGATCTTGCCCACATGGGTGCTGCACTCGGCGGATCGTTTTCGAGCGGCTGCTGCACCACACGTTGTGGTCTAAATTTTTGTTTCGAATTATGAATGGTGGTGGTCAGAGACACTCTCTTTCAATGTCTGTTTGCGTGTTCACACACTGGACGCCAAACAACCCTGAACTATCCGCTGCTTGGAGGAATTTCGCGAGATCTTGCCCACAGGGGTGCTGCAGTCGGCGGATCGTTTTCGAGCGGCTGCTGCACCGCACGTTGTGGTCTAAATTTTTGTTTCGAATTATGAATGGTGGTGGTCAGAGACACTCTCTTTCAATGTCTGTTTGCGTGTTCACACACTGGACGCCAAACAACCCTGAACCATCCGCTGCTTGGAGGAATGTCGCGAGATCTTGCCCACATGGGTGCTGCAGTCGGCGGATCATTTTCGAGTGGCTGCTGCCCACACGCTGTGGTCTAAATTTTTGTTTCGAATTATGAAT
>NW_915617.1:0-1581 GCF_000209065.1 Trypanosoma cruzi
CCTCCATATGCGTGGGACACACGGGCGTGTAGCGGCCCAAGAACTGGAACGGCATCGCAATTACGGAAAAAGATGCCATCAACAGTACCGCTACGATCGAGATCGCCAAGTAGCCCGCGCGGGAAGTATTCACGTACGCCGTGGTGATCGACTGTGCGGTGGAAAAGATCAGCGTAGCAACGACAATTGCAAACCCGATCCGCAGACGCCGCGTGGGGGCATGCTGGCTCATGTACAGGTCAAGCGTTCTTTCCCGCTCCGCGGCCTCCTCACTGCTCAGACGCTTTTTTCTCCACGAGCACGGAAAGTACATCGGCAACCGCGTGAAGCACGCGCCGATGAGAGAGCAAAGCAGAATCATCACCCCAACAAAGTACGCGTAGCCGGAGTAGTTGTTCTCCTCAGGTTGATCAGAGTTCGCCGCCTTGAACCAGCCGTTGAAATACGCTATCAGCACTGCGGTTCCAAGTCCACTAAACGTCTTAACGATAAGTACAACATAGCCGCGCTCCAAGGGAATCTGCAGCATCAGCGACATGACAGAAGAAACATCCATCATCGGAAGGCCAAGGGAGGTAATTCCCTGGTAAAGAGCAAAGAGCGCCACGCTCGAGTTGCTTATTTTGCCGTCAAATGTCATCCCAAACAGAACAAAGCCCAGGCATCCAAGGAGGCCCCCAACCGGAAGCAGGACTGTGGGACCCACGTAGTCAAACAGTACTCCGGCATGGAAACCGAAGTTGCTCACGAAATCTCCGACCGTGCCGATTGTCGTGATGTCGCTTTGCGAATACCCGTACTTATTCCTCAGATGATCCGTAAAGATGCTGAAACAGTAATTGGACGAAGTGCCAAGCGCGAGATAGACGCCGACTATCAGCATCCGCATGCGGAACAGATCATCTACCAATTGTACCATTGCTTCTTACCTTGGTGTCATACAAAAAGCAAGGAGGGTATACAATCGGAAGAGACAGAAAAGAAACCGCACACGCCACTGAAAACAGAAATTGTGTGCCGTCATGCTGTAAGGGCCAACCATGACCGCTTCTCGTGCAACGGAGCGCACGCATTTGTCACTGAGGGTTAGGGGAAAACGGACCCATCTCTTTTCACGCCGATACAATCACTGAGGCTCAAACATGTCAGACGACCTCCCCGTAACTGGGTTCCGCACCGCATGTCCGAATCGTCACATTTTAAAGTTTTGCGCTCCATCCTCAGCAAGCAAGAGAAGGAATGAAGACTCGCACACACGCACACACACAATTACAGCAAGCAAACAAACAAACAAAATTGACCACAAAAATGCACAAACCTCGTTCATAAAAGTGAAGCAAAGATATCCTTTGACTAAACACACATCCGCTTAGGCAATAACCCTCGCGGAGGCCTTGCCCCTTCTTCCCACAAGAAGAAAAGAGAACAGAATATCACAGTTGGGCTCAGTGTGCCCAGCATCCCAGCAAGAATGAGAACCCGTTCACGCCAAAACACCAGCAGACACAATGGTTCAGGTCCCCACCTACACCAGCCGGGGCTCTTGTGAGCCCACGCCGTGGGGTGCCTTTCGTGTCCCGC
>NW_915618.1:0-1581 GCF_000209065.1 Trypanosoma cruzi
AATATCTTTCGCTGCCCCGCGTCCCATCTTACTTCCCCATGAGTGCCACGGCGGTGGTGCCGGCGTTACATCTGAGATGACTCCAAAATATCAGGCAGCGTGCTGTGGAGAGTGGATGCTTGCCAAACGTGCCCGCGTTGGCGTCTAAAACAAAATGACATCAAAAAGAAAAAACCATCCGCGGCTCAAGCTACCCGTGTGTGGCCGTACTAAAGCAAACACTGAGACACGTGTGGAGCGACGTAAAAAGAAAGAAAGAGAAAAGAGAAACAATGAAATAATCCACAGAAGTACATCGATACATATATGCATACACAAAGTAATACATCAATCCGCATAATTCTTCGTTCCTTCTCTCGCTGTTCCTTCTACACAGCATCAGAAGCATAAGGAGCGGCAGGCATGCCCTCCCATACAGTCATCGTGCAACAGGAGGGAGAGTCACTGCAGGCACCCGCACAAAAAATAGAAACAAACCAACAAAAACCAACAATCAATGACGCATTCGGTGCGGAGTCCGATGGGTGGCTGTGCAGCTGCGCAGCCGTGGCCCCCACGCCCTCCCTCATATCAGCCAACAACGCACACTCACAACCTCCAGGAGGTGACGCGTCACAGAAGAGCCTCATCGATTGTTTTCCCTAACGTTTTCTTGAATGCATCCTATGGCCCGCACACCAGCCACCATCGTCGGGCACGTCCTCATTACAGAGTACAGACATGAAATAGAGAGAGCAGCAGCCCACATACTCGGTGCTGCAGCGGCGGGCGTAAAACACACACACACACGTTACGCATCCACGCCGGGCTAGCGTTATAGTTCGATAATCCGTTGTCGTCGATAATCGGTAAAATAAAATAAGAACAACAAACCAATCACCCAACCAATCTATGAATAATGGAAAGAAAGCAGATATCCGCCAGAAGCGTCCACGTTATGCCGCATCTGCGAGGGGCTTTGTGCCTTCTCGCCGCGTAGCGTTACTGTTGGGGGCGAAGCCTTTCCACCCCCGAAGGGAGAAAATGCGCCAAATTTTCCGTCAAGCAAAGCATCTTCACCTGTCCAGAAGAGCATAATTAATGCTGCAGCTCGCACTGGATACATGGTCGAACAGGCTCAGAGCGTCTAAGCGAATGTCACCGGCCATGGGCTGCAACGGCGCAGCGGGTGGCCGGTAAGAAGACGCAGCGGTGGTGCCTGAGGCGTACGACGATGAAGTCACGTCGTGCGGCTTCTGCGTCTCCTCGTCGCTCTCCTCGCCATCGCGCAGCAGCGCCTCCAGCCCGCCACGCCGCGGCTCGCGCAGCTCCTGCCAGTGGCGGTCCTCCGCGTACCACACAACGACGCTGTATAAAGCGACCGCAAGCAGCACAGCCGTCAGCAGCAGCATGATAGCCGCGTACGCCCTCGCACCGCCGTCGCTCGGCACAAGATGGCTGGCCGCGCTGACCAGGCACAACACCGCAAGGAGCGCAAAGCTCGCCGTGTGCATCACCGTCAGGAAGGCCGAGCGCATCATGTTCGTGAAGGCAACCACGCCCGCACCCGCAAGCAGCACAGCAGCCATGCAGAAGTACTGG
>NW_915620.1:0-1582 GCF_000209065.1 Trypanosoma cruzi
TGCGCAGCCTGTCAGGTGAAGAAAAACTTGTTAAAAAGGAAGTCAGCGCGCTCACCTCCACCCCAGGCAGTTTTATCAGGACGGTCGAATCATCAATTCGGGGGCTCCACACTTCTTGAGGGATATTGTGACCCTCTGACACGTCCACGTGCATGCCCACACAATGTCCTACTTCCTTATCTCCCTCTGCATGCGCCCGCATCGTCTCTTAAGCCCCATCCAGGACAGATTAGGTAGCGAGTGGCACCTGGTCAGCCAGCGCCGTTCCATTCCTTAAAGCAAAGAAGCTCCCAGCCCCAAAATCACTGGCTATCAATCAGTGATGCCGTTGGCACAGGACCTCCTCTGGCCAACGCCACACACTTGTTCCGGAGTACATGTTGTCCCATGCCTCGCTGACGCCACCCTCAGCATCCCCTACAGGTACACCGTGCATTCACTCCCAAAATACGGGTGTGGGCTACACCTCAAGAAAACTGCACAATGCGCCTGCAAACTGCTCGTTGAAAGTTGTCATTGTGTTGGGTCTCGGGGGCAACGCACTCACACGTCGCAGCTCCTCAGGAGATCAAAGAAGATAGCAATCATCATTCAATTGGGATGGGCTTCGCAAACCCCTCGCGACTTTTGTCCGATGGGATGCTTCAGTCCATATGAAACCTTGTCTGTGGGACGGAATGCCTATGCGCTCTAAAAAAGTAAGAACAAACTCACGGGAGAAGAATACGTAACATAACGGAAGCAAAATGCCACAAATAAGACAGAACGGTGGAAAAATTATGAGGAGGGATATATATACGAAAATAAGCTTTGATCAATGTATAGATATATCGATATGGGTATGAGTATCAAAACAATACTTTATTCTTATTCATTGATGCATCTGTATAGATATGGATATATCCCTTCTCTCTCCTACAATTTGACAGATTGCTTGGTTTCTTGGCTTATTGAATTGCTATTTTATTGGCTGCATATGTATGTAGATAGGCATGTAGATATCGGTATGAATATCCATTCAGCGCTTTATATATATATATATTGTTACTATTCCTCGTGTCTCCTAAAATAAATACGAAGTCCCACACGCCAGCCACCATCGCAGAGCACGTCCGCCCAACGATCAGAGATTTAAAAGAGAGCCCGGCACCCGAAGTGGGAGCCGCAGCGAAGGCCGTGAAGCACACACCACCGCTACGCACCCGCCCCGGGGATAGCGCGGTGGCTCGATAATCCGTTGCCGCCAAGAATCAATAAAACAACAAATCACAGAACCAACCAAACATGGACGCTATAGATGAGGAAAGGGAGAGGAGAGCAGCCTGCCAGGAGCAAATACGGCCTGCCGCATCTGCGAGGGGCCTCGTGCCTTCTCACCGCACGGAGGTACTGCCGGGCAGAGACCCTCCACTTCAAAGTGGAACCACACCAATATTTCCGTGAAGCACGGCTTCCTCACCTCCCCGATGTCCGCTCCATGCTTTTTTCTGGGTGCCTGCAGAGCCGGGCAGCGGAGTAAATGCAGACCTGCCTTTCCGCACAGTTCCAGTCGGCCGGTTTAAACAATGTCCGGTCGATGCCC
>NW_915621.1:0-1582 GCF_000209065.1 Trypanosoma cruzi
AGGTTCCGTGAGGGCAGTGTTTGCGGGAAGTTTCCAGTGCCGGAGGAGCACCACACGGATGGGGTGCCCGATGCGGACATGGTGCTGTACGCGACTGCTGTTCCGACGTTCAAGCCGACCTTTGCGTGGGCGATGCCGTGCGCGACGTTGGGCCC
Organism: Trypanosoma cruzi; assembly: GCF_000209065.1. Classification (NCBI taxonomy): domain Eukaryota; phylum Euglenozoa; class Kinetoplastea; order Trypanosomatida; family Trypanosomatidae; genus Trypanosoma; species Trypanosoma cruzi. The sequence continues at coordinate 156 of NW_915621.1, forward strand.
GCGAGGGCGTCCTGTTGTTGGCGTCATCAACTACAACCCGCGCCACATCGAGAACACGTCGCAGCACATCCGCGTGGCTGTGCACGAGATGGCGCACGCCCTCGGCTTCATTGTGGCGGACATGGAGGAGCAGGCGCTGGTGAAGCGGGAGGTGGGTGTGCGTGGGAGGAGCAGTGTCCATGTTGTGAATTCCCGGAATACGCTGGAGCAGGCAAGGCACCACTACGGCTGCGAGTCAGCGCCGGGCATGGAGCTGGAGTTTGCGCCGCCAATGCGGAATCCAGCGGCGCCAGGAGGGAAAGCAACACCACCACCACCACCACCAGCACCAGGAGCACCAGCAAAAGTATCACCGAAGCCATCATCATCAGAAACAGCACCTTCAGCAGGAACACCACCAACACAATCTGCGCAATCAGCACCGGCGGCGCCATCACCGGGTTCAGCGGCACTACAGGGACCGGGGCAACCACCACAAACATCGTCAGCAGTTCAACAACCATCCGCGCCATCAGCAACACAATCAGCGAGTTTGCCGGGTTCAGCGGCTGCACCACCTGTTCCACGTCGGCCGGTGATTCGGACTGTCACAGAGAAAGATCGAGAGGCAGAAGGAGGGAGGCCCAAACGTCCCTATCCCGGACCCAGATCAGGGCTTGGGGATGGTCCACCACCGTACCCACCGCCGTACCCACCAAGAGGAAGAGGAAGAGGAGCTGCTGAGCAACCGGTGAGGCCAGTGGGAGGAACAAGGGCGCAAACTCTCAAGCTGCGTGCGGCCCAACATATTTCCGCATCAACGCAGGCAGCGGCGGACGGAACCCTCTCAACGGGCACCACGCTCACGGTGGTGGAGAAGCAGTGGAGGCCGCCTTCGTGGCTTGGCCTGATTTCTCACTGGGGGCGGCGGAACGCGAAGGATGAGCTGATGGCGAGCTTCGTTGTTTCCGGCTACTACACCGCGATCACGATGGCGCTGTTCACCGACCTCGGCTACTACAAGGCAAACTTCGAGATGGCGGAGCCGATGAGCTGGGGCAGCGGAGCCGGCTGCGCGCTGCTGACCGACAAGTGCGTGACGGACGGTGCCACGCTGTACCCTGATATGTTCTGCACCGACTCGAGCGACGCCACTCTGCGGTGCACGTCTGACCGCCAGTCGCTGGGGACCTGCGCAATTTACCAGGACGATAACATCCCACCGGAGTTCCAGTACTTCGCCACCAAGCAGGGCTCCAGGCGAGGGGCCATGATGGAGTACTGCCCCTTCATCGCGCCAATGAATGGCACTGGGTGCATGGATGGCGACGAGGCCATCATGCCTGGGAGCGTTGTTGGCCCGTCCTCGCGCTGCTTGACTGGGGAGAACCTCCGGATGGGCAGTACGGTTGTTGGTGACGTGTGCGTGCAGTTGAGGTGTGGTGAGG
>NW_915622.1:0-1582 GCF_000209065.1 Trypanosoma cruzi
CGACGTTCCCAAGTCAGCAGGGGTTGGAATACTGCTTTCATCCCTCAACTCATCGGAGATAATAGAAATGTCTGTGGCAAAACCGCGGTGCACGCCCATGCAGCTACAGGACGGAATCCCGTGCGCTTCTTCTAGCCCTAGAGAAGCTGATGATCCCTCGTATCCGACACAGGCGTAAAACCCTGCTTGTGGTTGCAGACAGTCAGTCCCTTCTAGCGGCTCTAAACAAGGGCCCGCTCAGTCAGACAGACTGGACGGAGGATCAGATCTGGCAGCGTCTCTTGACACTGACGCGTGCTGGCTGGTCCGTGCACCTGCAGTTTTGTTACGGACATTGCGGAATACATGCTAAAGAGCTTGCAGATCAGTATGCGACGCAGACCATGGCAACCGGAAAATACACGGAGCAAGGAATCGCACCTTTGTGGCATACGGATCTGCTGACATGTTTTACTACCCATTACATCAACAAGTGGCGTAGTACCATTCGTCAAGACACTCATCGCTACTTGCTTTGCGGCACAAGGCCATCAGATCTCAGCGGTAAGGACCTGATCACTCAGGAAGTTCTACACCGCAAAGGACTGGTTCACCTCGCAAGGGCAAGGTGCGGGGAATCTGAGCTCTGGGGCCGACTATACTGGGCCGTGAGAGATTGCACGAACCAATGCCGTACATCTCACCGGAACAGTCTGCATATATGCTCTCTAACAACGATCCGACTGCACCGGGGACGAACACTGTTCCCCCGTCGGCGAGGGAGGAAGACGTCTCTCCAGTAAGAGGACGGACCGTCACACGCCGTCGGAAGGAGAAATGTCCGTACTGCGATTCTAAATTGACGGGATTCCCGGGTCTCGTCAGTCACTGTCGGTCATTCCATCCGGAACATCCTCCACCGCTTCCCGAGCTCAAATGCTATTTTTTTGATATGGACTTTCCCACACGGAGAAGCACCGCACCGCACAGAAATCGCTGCGCACACAGCCCAGACGCCACTCGACATCGAAACAGCAGTGCCAGGAGGCGATCTCTGCTGCCACAGGATCAGCCAGCCTCCACAAGCACGCCAATCGGCCCGCAGGAAACCTTGCACCATCTGCTTCCGGAATGTCCAGGCACCTTGGCTGTGCGCTGGAAGTTGGTCATCAGGGAGGATCTGTTTACCGAAAAGCTTTCCCAATGGCACTTGCTTTACAGCAGGAAATTCTTGTAGCTGCCCGACCACTTCTTTGGCACCCAGATGCCACCGTGTAGCTAGAAGTGTTGGTAAGAGTAGGGGAAGAAAAAGTCTTGGGGGAGCGCGGTTGCCGGGCAGTGGGGCGTCGAGCGTGTGCAACCTGCGGCTGCCACCACCGTCATGCATGGACGGCGTGGCGACGGACGAGACCTACGGCGTCACCAAGGAGCTGCGGCGGCAAATTGACGATTCCGCGACCCACCAGGATATCAAGGCGACGCTGAAGAGGGAGCCGTCTGTCTTTTAGGCTGTTACCCGCGTGCTGCCCGAGTCAGCACTGCCGTAGCGCACGGTTGTGAATGTGGATTTTCGTGTGGAGGACCAGGTGGTGCTCCTCCCTGA
>NW_915625.1:0-1584 GCF_000209065.1 Trypanosoma cruzi
TCAGGGTTGTTTGGTGTCCTGTGTGTGAACACGCAAACAGACATTGAAAGAGAGTGTCTCTGACCACCACCATTCATAATTCGAAACAGAAATTTAGACCACAGCGTGTGGTGCAGCAGCCGCTCGAAAACGATCCGCCGAGTGCAGCACCCCTGTGGGCAGGAGCTCGCGAAATTCCTCCAAGCAGCGGATAGTTCAGGGTTGTTTGGCGTCCAGTGTGTGAACACGCAAACAGACATTGAAAGAGAGTGTCTCTGACCACCACCATTCATAATTCGAAACAGAAATTTAGACCACAGCGTGTGGTGCAGCAGCCGCTCGAAAACGATCCGCCGAGTGCAGCACCCCTGTGGGCAAGAGCTCGCGAAACTCCTCCAAGCAGCGGATAGTTCAGGGTTGTTTGGCGTCCAGTGTGTGAACACGCAAACAGACATTGACAGAGAGTGTCTCTGACCACCACCATTCATAATTCGAAACAGAAATTTAGACCACAGCGTGTGGTGCAGCAGCCGCTCGAAAACGATCCGGCGAGTGCAGCACCCCTGTGGGCAAGATCTCGCGAAACTCCTCCAAGCAGCGGATAGTTCAGGGTTGTTTGGCGTCCAGTGTGTGAACACGCAAACAGACATTGAAAGAGAGTGTCTCTGACCACCACCATTCATAATTCGAAACAGAAATTTAGACCACAGCGTGTGGTGCAGCAGCCGCTCGAAAACGATCCGGCGAGTGCAGCACCCCTGTGGGCAAGATCTCGCGAAACTCCTCCAGCAGCGGATAGTTCCGGGTTGTTTGGTTGTCAGTGTGTGCACACGCAACATACATTGAAAGAGAGTGCCTCTGACTCCCGCCATTCATAATTCAAAACAAAAATTTAGACCACAACGTGTGGTGCAGCAGCCGCTCGAAAACGATCCGCGAGTGCAGCACCATTGTGGGCAAGAGCTCGCGAAATTCCTCCAAGAAGCGGATAGTTCCGGGTTGTTTGGTGTCCAGTGTGTGCACACGCAAACATACATTGAAAGAGAGTGTCTCTGACTCCCGCCATTCATAATTCAAAACAAAAACATAGACCACAGCGTGTGGTGCAGCAGCCGCTCGAAAACGATCCGCCGACTGCAGCACCCTTGTGGGCAAGAGCTCGCGAAATTCCTCCAAGCAGCGGATAATTCAGGGTTGTTTGGTGTCCAGTGTGTGAACACGCAAACATACATTGAAAGAGAGTGCTCTGACTCCCGCCATTCATAATTCGAAACAAAAATTTAGACCACAGCGTGTGGTGCAGCAGCCGCTCGAAAACGATCCGCCGACTGCAGCACCCTTGTGGGCAAGAGCTCGCGAAATTCCTCCAAGCAGCGGATAGTTCAGGGTTGTTTGGTGTCCAGTGTGTGAACACGCAAACATACATTGAAAGAGAGTGCCTCTGACTCCCGCCATTCATAATTCGAAACAAAAATTTAGACCACAGCGTGTGGTGCAGCAGCCGCTCGAAAACGATCCGCCGAGTGCAGCACCATTGTGGGCAAGAGCTCGGGAAATTCCTCCAAGCAGCGGATAGTTCAGGGTTGTTTGGTGTCCAGTGTGTGA
>NW_915626.1:0-1584 GCF_000209065.1 Trypanosoma cruzi
GGCGTTGGCTGCGGATCGTCGAGCCACCGCGGCGGCGTGCTGTCGGCTTCTTTGCCGCCGTGACCCCTTCACCCGCACCGTCCCGGATTCGGGTGGGGCGCAGTGGGTTGGCTGACGGGCATTCGTGTACTCGCGTGGCTGCGTGGCACCGCGTGGCTGTGTTGTTTCTGGTTGTCGCCCGTGCTGTTTGTGTCTGCTGATCGGTGTTACTACACACTCTCTCCGCCCTTTTTTCTTTTGCCTAGATTCTCACACCAAGAGCGACCATGGCGAAAACAAAACTGCCGACGATGAAGCGTAAGCTGAAGCGGATTGCCGTGTTGCTGATTCTCTTCATTGCGGTCACGAATTTTCTGTACCTCAGCTTTGTCCCCGCTGACGATGATGGTGCACCGGCACCCAACAACCTCCGCCACCCGCGAGCCTCCGCAGTGGACGACGCAGCGCTTGCTTACATCCCACGCCGTGTTGTGGATACGTGGAGCCGGCGGGAGTATCTGGTTGTGCTGGGCATCCCCTCCACCGACGACGAGGCGAGGCGAACACGACGCAACCTGCAGCGGTCGACGTGCTGGCGGTTCCCCGGAGTGGCGACGAGGGCGAACGACTTCACCGGTGCGATGCTTGTGCTGTACGTCCTTGGGCGGCACCCGTCGCACGGCTACGACTACTCTGCCGCGCTGCTGGAGGAGGCGTCGCAGTGGAACGACGTGGTTGCGCTGCCAATGAACGAGGGCCGTGTGACGACTAACAAAACAGTGGGTGTTGAGGGGTATTCAGGCATCGAGGCTGCGATTGGTATGACCCGAAAGACGTACATGTGGTTTGACCTTGCGCACCGCCTGTTCCCGACCGCGAGGTACATTGCGAAGGGCGATGACGACATTTTCCTCCGTGTGCCGCTGTTTGTTGCTCACCTGCGCCTTCTGCCGCGCCGAGGGATCTACATGGGTGTTTATGCTGCATCATCTTTATGGGTGAAGGACCGTTCAATATATGTGTTGTTTATGATTGGCTGGTGCTACACCCTGTCGAGGGATGTGGCGGAGGCGTTGGTGTCGTACAAGCCGCTGCGCCGCCTGGCATACCTGCCGTACAGCAAGGAACGTGAGGAAGAGTTTTTTTCTATTCACATGCAGCACGAAGACGTAATGGTGGGACGTGTGCTGGTGAACGAATTGAAGTACAAGCCAATGGTATACGTCGAGATGCAGGATTGTCATTTCCATGACGTTCGCAATGGCACGGGGCACTCGCAGGTGGTGCCGACCTCGATGTGTGTCCATCACGTGCGGGAGGACGACTACGCTGCGCTGATGGCGCGCTTCGGTAACGACACATCGCCTGTTGCCCGTGTGGAATGGGTCTCCGAGGACACGATATACCCGTCGTGCGATTGACAAATGGACGAAATGATCTGTTTTCTGTGCGTGTTGAATTCTAATTAATTGCTTGATTGGTTGCTGCATTCCGGTTTGTGCCCTGTGTGCTCTCTGGCCGAACGAAGTGGAATGTGTCATTGACCGCCCCGTGCCCCCGTGGAGCGTGTCACTCCCTGCCCTCGACCCGCGTGCGGGAGGTGGT
>NW_915627.1:0-1584 GCF_000209065.1 Trypanosoma cruzi
CCCTAACCCTAACCCTAACCCTAACCCTAACCCTAACCCTAACCCTAACCCTAACCCTAACCCTAACCCTAACCCTAACCCTAACCCTAACCCTAACCCTAACCCTAACCCTAACCCTAACCCTAACCCTAACCCTAACCCTAACCCTAACCCTAACCCTAACCCTAACCCTAACCCTAACCCTAACCCTAACCCTAACCCTAACCCTAACCCTAACCCTAACCCTAACCCTAACCCTAACCCTAACCCTAACCCTAACCCTAACCCTAACCCTAACCCTAACCCTAACCCTAACCCTAACCCTAACCCTAACCCTAACCCTAACCCTAACCCTAACCCTAACCCTAACCCTAACCCTAACCCTAACCCTAACCCTAACCCTAACCCTAACCCTAACCCTAACCCCTAACCCTAACCCGCGCGCTCCACCATGCAAATTGGCCATGGCAGATGGTCGCGCCCAACGCTCCGGTAAAACACGCAAGGCACTCATGCGCATAATAAAAAGCATCGCCAAGGGCATCACCCTGCCGGCAACTCCACACCAGCCCTCACACACACATACCATCGCATCGCTGTCAGTCCGCGGGTGAGGATTCGGCCCTCCACACAACAAACACACACACCGCCAGCAGTCATCACAATGGACGAGAAGAGACACACCGCCACCGCCTCCAGTTCAGTCCCACGGACAACGGGATACGGCCACAGCCCGCTGCCAACAAACACAACGCACAGTGAGCAAGCAGTCACCGAAAGAGCCACACGCGGAAGCGATTTTTCATCCATCCATGACGTGACGACAAAATTTCCAGCCATTCCACCCACAATGGAATTTGATGCCCGACTCAAAGCGGTCATAGGCGGTGCGTCACGCCTGCAGGAAAAGTGACTCGCCGTGCAAACTCACTCTCTCCTCCTTCCCTTCATGCCCACGGAAAGAGGCGGCAGCCACCCGCAACCGCCAGCACGCGCTACAAAAGAAGCATCCAAATCCTCTGCAATGTGTATTTTGTGTGTCTGTGTGTGTTTGCCTGCAGCAGCAAAAGTCGAAAAAATAAAAAAGAGGAGCAGAGCATTTAAAGAGATACGCAAAATAAAGCTGTACAGCAAAAGTGCATGGCAAAAATAACAGGACTGCCCAAACTCATAACCGCACTGCAGACCAAGCAGCGGCATTTCATAAAAAATTTATTAAATAAAAATAATAAAAAAAATTCATCTTCACCCTTCCACACCTCACACTTTGAAGGGAAGAAAAAAAAAAGAAAAAGAAGAAATGTCGTCCTCTATTACGGCTACACACAAAAATGAAAAATGAAAAAAAAAGAAAAAAAAGCACCCAACTGCCATGTTGCTCCAGAAATTGTCTGCATATTTTGTCCGAAAAGAAAATTGAAAAAAGATATTTAAATGTCTTTCAACCGTCCGACCCTCCGTGTGTCCGTACATCGTTTATATTTCATGGGCCATCTGCGTGTTGGCGCTCCCCTCAGTCCTCTCATCGGCGCGTGAGTGCGCCCGCAGAGCACAGTCACTCGTGCGTGTGGGGACTGAGAGAACACGCAGACATACGGGAGTCGC
>NW_915628.1:0-1584 GCF_000209065.1 Trypanosoma cruzi
GCTGCAGTCGGCGGATCGTTTTCGAGTGGCTGCTGCACCACACGCTGTGGTCTAAATTTTTGTTTCGAATTATGAATGGTGGTGGTCAGAGACACTCTCTTTCACTATCTGTTTGTGTGTTCACACACTGGACGCCAAACAACCCGGAACCATCCGCTGCTTGGAGGAATTTCGCGAGATCTTGCCCACAAGGGTGCTGCAGTCGGCGGATCGTTTTCGAGCGGCTGCTGCACCGCACGTTGTGGTCTAAATTTTTGTTTCGAATTATGAATGGTGGTGGTCAGAGACACTTTCTTTCAATGTCTGTTTGCGTGTTCACACACTGGACGCCAAAAACCCCGGAACTATCCGCTGCTTGGAGGAATTTCGCGAGCTCTTGCCCACAGGGGTGCTGCACTCGCCGGATCGTTTTCGAGCGGCCGCTGCACCACACGCTGTGGTCTAAATTTTTGTTTCGAATTATGAATGGTGGTGGTCAGAGACACTCTCTTTCAATGTCTGTTTGCGTGTTCACACACTGGACGCCAAACAACCCTGAACTATCCGCTGCTTGGAGGAATTTCGCGAGCTCTTGCCCACAGGGGTGCTGCACTCGCCGGATCGTTTTCGAGCGGCCGCTGCACCACACGCTGTGGTCTAAATTTTTGTTTCGAATTATGAATGGTGGTGGTCAGAGACACTCTCTTTCAATGTCTGTTTGCGTGTTCACACACTGGACGCCAAACAACCCTGAACTATCCGCTGCTTGGAGGAATTTCGCGAGCTCTTGCCCACAGGGGTGCTGCACTCGCCGGATCGTTTTCGAGCGGCCGCTGCACCACACGCTGTGGTCTAAATTTTTGTTTCGAATTATGAATGGTGGTGGTCAGAGGCACTCTCTGTCAATGTCTGTTTGCGTGTTCACACACTGGACGCCAAACAACCCTGAACTATCCGCTGCTTGGAGGAATTTCGCGAGATCTTGCCCACAGGGGTGCTGCAGTCGGCGGATCGTTTTCGAGCGGCTGCTGCACCGCACGTTGTGGTCTAAATTTTTGTTTCGAATTATGAATGGTGGTGGTCAGAGACACTCTCTTTTAATGTCTGTTTGCGTGTTCACACTCCGGACACCAAACAACCCTGAACTATCCGCTGCTTGGAGGAATTTCGCGAGATCTTGCCCACAGTGGTGCTGCAGTCGGCGGATCGTTTTCGAGCGGCTGCTGCACCACATGCTGTGGTCTAAATTTTTGTTTCGAATTATGAATGGTGGTGGTCAGAGACACTCTCTTTCAATGTCTGTTTGCGTGTTCACACACTGGACACCAAACAACCCTGAACTATCCGCTGCTTGGAGGAACTTCGCGAGATCTTGCCCACAGTGGTGCTGCACTCGGCGGATCGTTTTCGAGCGGCTGCTGCACCACATGCTGTGGTCTAAATTTTTGTTGCGAATTATGAATGGTGGTGGTCAGAGACACTCTCTTTCAATGTCTGTTTGCGTGTTCACACACTGGACACCAAACAACCCTGAACTATCCGCTGCTTGGAGGAACTTCGCGAGATCTTGCCCACAGTGGTGCTGCAGTCGGCGGATCGTTTTCG
>NW_915629.1:0-1584 GCF_000209065.1 Trypanosoma cruzi
GGGCCTTTTCCTTGTTTTTTTCCCTGGGGGTTTGGCTGCTCTCAAAAAAAAAAAAAAAAAAAAAAAAAAAAAAAAAAAAAAAAAAAAAAATGATTTCTTCACCAAATGGAAATCCGCATTTTTTTGGTGTCTTATTTTTCTTCCCATCGTGCCGGCACGACAAAAGAAGAAGAACAACAACAACAACAAACCAATACAAGTCACATCGACTCTAAAACACACACCAACCTCCCCATCTTCTCTCCCTCTCTCTCTCTCTCTTTCTCTCTCTCTCGTGTTTCTACAGTCCAATTTTCATGGGGCACATGTGCTCCGCAAGAAACAAGGCGGAGAATAGAACGAGAAGCAGAATAGTAAAGAATATATATATATATATATATCTTGAATGAGGAAAAATAAAAGACTAACGTACATCCGGGCATCCATTTAAGTTGGAGATAATTACAAGAGCTATAAAACATCATATGACCAGGACCACTACAATTCAAAGCAAGAATCATCGAGTGGATTGTGACGCATCAGCCACTCTGCAAGAAAGTCAACGGGGTCCTTCGGGCGTGTCTTGCAGACCTCCACAAGACCCTTGGTTAGCAGTGGCACAATGTTGTGCTGCAGGTACTCGCGCAGAGGAAGCTTTCGCAGCTCCAATGAGTTTCGATCCATCACCTCAATTTCCTGACGGGTGCTTTCGACCTGTGAGCGTTGCTCGCTCTCACGTATGTATTCATTCTTTTCACGTTCGCTCTGTTCCATAACCGCCCTGAGTTCCTTTTGACGCTCCTCCTCCAGGAGTTTTAGTTCCCGCACCTCCTCTTGGTACTGTTGCTGCGGTGTGGGTCCAAAGTTCCGCGGCTTCCCCACCCGTTCACAGATGACCCGCTCCACCTCGCTGGGCGGCGCGACAGAGTACTGCGACTCTGGTGGAGGCGGTGACAAAAGCGGCTCCGCATCAACTTTTAAAAAAGACACCGTCACACCACGGCCACCGGGCGTGAGAGTCTTCGCCACCGTGCGGGCGCACTCAAAAAAATTTGAGAGGGAGTAATCTGTGTCCAGAAACTGCTTTCGATACACTGTTATTGCATCCTCAAAGCGTGCCAGGCGTTTTTCCTCATTTCCAGGTGGTTCATTCAACTTTTGTGAGAGCGCTTTTAAACGGTCCAGCAGATAATTTTCAGCGGCGTCAAGTATAAAAACAAACGATGGTAACCGTGCCTCTTCGCATGGTTCTTTCGAGGGTGGGGCAACATTTACCTCATGCGTTCTCAATACTGAGAGGTTGCTATTGGAAGCAAAGACGCCTCCTGCAGCTGCTTCTTCCATGGTCTCTGGGATTTCGAGGGGTGCGTCACCAAAAACCAGGCGTGCCTGCGTTACAGTCTCTGGGAAACCATCCATCACATAGCCCTGGTTACGGCAATCCGCACGAGATAAACGCCATCGCATCATCAGCGCAAGCGCCTTGTCTTGAAACGGTGCATTCTCTTGCAGTTCGTTCAATGCGTCTTCTTCTTCTGTGGTGTGTTTTTTGTTTCCTGAACGGTTGCCTCGTTTGGACTTTGCCAGTTCTTTTCTCTTTTTGGG
>NW_915630.1:0-1585 GCF_000209065.1 Trypanosoma cruzi
CTACCTGGTAAGCCCTTTTTTCCCAAAATGGGGAGCTACCAATGTGAACCCCCATGTAGATCCTTCGGCGCGGCAGGAGGCGCAGGTGAGCAACGAACAGCGGCACACGGAGAAACATGTCGTCATCGCCCTTCGAAATGTACCTCGCGGTCGGAAACAGACGATGAGCAAGGTCAAACCACATGTACACCTTTTGGCTCAAACCAATCTCCGCCTCTTCGCCCCACGTGCCACCGCCACCAATTGCTTTATTCCTCGTCACGCGGCCCTCATTCATCGGCAGCGCAACCACATCCTGCCACTGCGCCGCCTCCTCCAGCAGCGCGGCCGAGTAGTCGTAGCCGTGCGACGGGTGTCGCCCAAGGACGTACAGCACGAGCATCGCACCGGTGAAGTCGTTCGCCCTCGTCGCCACTCCGGGGAGCCGCCAGCACGTCGTCCGCTGCAGGTTGCGTCGTGTTCGCCTCTCTTCGACGTCCGTGGAGGGGATGCCCAGCACAACAAGGTACTCCCGCCGGCTCCACGTGTCCACCACACTGCGTTGGATGTAAGCAAGTGCTGCGTCGTCCGCGGCGGGGGCGCGCGAGTGGCGGAGGTTGTTGGGCTCCGGCGCCCCATCATCGGCTGCGGTGTCGAACCTGAGGGTCAGAACCGTCGTGGCCACAATGAAGGGAATCAGCAGCACAGTAACCCGCTTCAGCTTCTGTCTAAGCGTCGGCAGTTTCGGCTTCGCCATGGTCGCTGTTGGTGTGAGAAACTAGAAGAAAGGAAAAAAGGGGCGGAGAGAGTGGGGAAGCGGCAGGCGACAATCAGAAACGCCACGGCCACGCAAGAGCACGGAGGCCCGTCAGCCAACCTGTCGCGCCACCCGGATCCGGGACGGTGCGGATGAAGGGGCCAAGGCGGCGGAGCAGCCGGCAGCATGCGCCCGCCGCCGAGCAACGGCGGAGAGAGGGAGAGGAAGAGAGGCCGCGGAAACAGCGGCAAGCAGCGCCAGGGAGGCAGCGAGGGTTGGGGGCAGGGCCGCCGCGGCAGCAAGGTGGGCGGCGCCACAAGCACACAGGAGGCACGGGGGCCCACCGCAAGGGCCCGCCCGGCGCCTGTGGGACGCTGCGCCGCCTCCTCCCGCCATCGTGAGCCCCTCCGCACCCAACGCCGCCAACGACAACGCGTCCGCTAACTTTACGAAAGGAACGCCAGGGACAGCCGAGCACGTCCACACCGTTGGCGCTCCCGCCCCGCCGCCCTCGCGGCCCCAGACGCACCAGCGCGCGAAGACGGCCGACAGGCACGGCAGGCCTCAAAGCACCGCGCAGCAAAGAACAGCGTCACACGAGCGCCAGACCACAGTGAGCCCCGAAGACGTGTTACACATGCGCGCGCATACCGCTTCGTTTATGGAGTGATATTATGAGACGAGGCGGCGGCCGCACAAATCCGCAAGAGACACGCGTAAACAGAGACGCAAGCACGGGGTGAGGACTTGGCAGGGACGCGTCGTAGAGGTGGGTAATGAAGACGCCATGGGTGACTGCACTCTCCTTCCTCCCCGATGCGGAGTGGGCCACGTTGCTCAGAAAATTGC
>NW_915631.1:0-1585 GCF_000209065.1 Trypanosoma cruzi
GAAAGAGAGTGCCTCTGACTCCCGCCATTCATAATTCAAGACAAAAATTTAGACCACAGCGTGTGGTGCAGCAGCCGCTCGAAAACGATCCGCCGACTGCAGCACCATTGTGGGCAAGAGCTCGCGAAATTCCTCCAAGCAGCGGATAATTCAGGGTTGTTTGGTGTCCAGTGTGTGCACACGCAAACATACATTGAAAGAGAGTGCCTCTGACTCCCGCCATTCATAATTCGAAACAAAAATTTAGACCACAGCGTGTGGTGCAGCAGCCGCTCGAAAACGATCCGCCGACTGCAGCACCCTTGTGGGCAAGAGCTCGCGAAACTCCTCCAAGAAGCGGATAATTCAGGGTTGTTTGGTGTCCAGTGTGTGCACACGCAAACATACATTGAAAGAGAGTGTCTCTGACTCCCGCCATTCATAATTCGAAACAAAAACATAGACCACAGCGTGTGGTGCAGCAGCCACTCGAAAACGATCCGCCGACTGCAGCACCCTTGTGGGCAAGAGCTCGCGAAATTCCTCCAAGAAGCGGATAATTCAGGGTTGTTTGGTGTCCAGTGTGTGCACACGCAAACATACATTGAAAGAGAGTGTCTCTGACTCCCGCCATTCATAATTCAAACAAAATTTAGACCACAACGTGTGGTGCAGCAGCCACTCGAAAACGATCCGCCGAGTGCAGCACCCTTGTGGGCAGGAGCTCGCGAAATTCCTCCAAGCAGCGGATAGTTCAGGGTTGTTTGGTGTCCAGTGTGTGCACACGCAAACATACATTGAAAGAGAGTGTCTCTGACTCCCGCCATTCATAATTCGAAACAAAAATTTAGACCACAGCGTGTGGTGCAGCAGCCGCTCGAAAACGATCCGCCGAGTGCAGCACCATTGTGGGCAAGAGCTCGCGAAATTCCTCCAAGCAGCGGATAGTTCCGGGTTGTTTGGTGTCCAGTGTGTGCACACGCAAACATACATTGAAAGAGAGTGTCTCTGACTCCCGCCATTCATAATTCGAAACAAAAACTTAGACCACAACGTGTGGTGCAGCAGCCGCTCGAAAACGATCCGCCGACTGCAGCACCCTTGTGGGCAAGAGCTCGCGAAATTCCTCCAAGCAGCGGATAGTTCCGGGTTGTTTGGTGTCCAGTGTGTGCACACGCAAACATACATTGAAAGAGAGTGCCTCTGACTCCCGCCATTCATAATTCGAAACAAAAACATAGACCACAACGTGTGGTGCAGCAGCCGCTCGAAAACGATCCGCCGACTGCAGCACCCTTGTGGGCAAGAGCTCGCGAAATTCCTCCAAGCAGCGGATAATTCAGGGTTGTTTGGTGTCCAGTGTGTGCACACGCAAACATACATTGAAAGAGAGTGCCTCTGACTCCCGCCATTCATAATTCGAAACAAAAACATAGACCACAACGTGTGGTGCAGCAGCCGCTCGAAAACGATCCGCCGACTGCAGCACCATTGTGGGCAAGAGCTCGCGAAATTCCTCCAAGCAGCGGATAATTCAGGGTTGTTTGGTGTCCAGTGTGTGAACACGCAAACATACATGAAAGAGAGACCTCTGACTCCCGCCATT
>NW_915632.1:0-1585 GCF_000209065.1 Trypanosoma cruzi
AGCGTCCACGCCCTACCTCTCCCTCTAAGAGCAGAAATATGGCAAGAAAAAGAAAAAACATGACTCGCGTTGGTCGCGTCGTCCCAATTCCCACAAAAATAGGCATTCATGCCGCAACGGATGGAGAGTCAAAGATGGCTTCTCATCGCCCACACATCGTTAATCCCCTTAAAAAAGAAGTGGAGGCACCAGGGGCGTCTTTTACCTGCTTCCCACGCGGCACGGTTGACAGGGCCTGGGTGGGGGAGATGAGCGGGCGGTTAGAACACACATTTTGCCGCAAACCACAAATAGTAATAAAATTTAAACACTGGTAAAATATTATTGGAACACTTCGACCAGACACATTTCTTGCGCCACAACGTTAGTGTCGGAGTATGCGCATGGCGGGGCCTTGTCGCCACTTTTCCTTCCAAAATGGGAGGAGGGGGGCAGCAGGGGAAGTCCACAGTTTGGTTCCGTTCGCCCAACCTCCCCCCACACTCCAGAGAGGACATGCCCCACGCTCATACACCAGCAAAACGATTGGCCCATACATCGCTCTCTGACGGCCGGGACCGTCGTGGACTCACGAGGCGCCACTCTTTGAAAGGGCCCCACAGCCGCCGGTGATCCTCACCGAGCGGAAGGTAACAAAAATAGGAGTGAGTGGAAACGCACCGCAAAACAACTGCACCCGCCGCCCTTCAACGCGGAATCGTTTTTGAAAAAAGAAAAACCAAAAAAGATCGACAAATAATTAAAAAGCGAGAAAGGAAAAAAGAAAAAGAATCGCCCTCATTTATTTAGCCTCATCTGCTACTATGATCCGTCATAAAAAACAAAAGAAAACCCTCCACTAACTATGAGAGAGGCTCTCTTGCATCCGCGCATACACGTGAATGCAGGGTCCCTCACGACACACAAACACACTCCCCACAAATATGCCCATTAGAGGGGCCTCACAATCATTTTTATCTTCCTACAGTCCCACGTCTTCAAAATTAAATAAATAAAAAGAAAGAAAAATCATTCATATACAGCGATCCATTGCCCTCTAGCCGCGAGCGGTGGCCCAAATCGTCGCACCAGTACCGAACACGATGCCAATGACACCCGACAGCAGCAATATGTACGTGCACACGTAGTGGACGCATCCCACCTTCCTCCACGTCCAATCCCCCGAGTACATCGCAAACAGCGCCGGAAGAAGAAAGCCGAGAGAGCCGCCTGTGATGGAGCCGGCAAAGCCCAACACAGTTTGGATCTTCGGGATGAACAGGCCGCAAAATAGAACAATGGTCGAAAGAATGGTCACGGCAATGCAGTGCTTCCAGTAGGGCAACTCATCCGCATCCCACCCAATAATGTGGTAAATGGCATTGCGGCAGGCCATGAAGAGCAGCGAGTAGGAGGCACACAGCTTGGAGAGAACGCCAACGTAAGCCACCATCACCTCGGGCTCTTGGAGTGGATCGTACATGAGCAGGATGGAGCCGTCCACCTTCCTGCCAAAGTCCATGTAGCCAAAGAAGGACACCATGGCGTACAGCAGGAAGCACAGCATCATGCCCAGCCCGGAGGCAAGAGTGAACCTGGTGAGCGT
>NW_915634.1:0-1586 GCF_000209065.1 Trypanosoma cruzi
AGTGACAGCGTCAGAAACATTTTTATTAGGCTTTCCCAAATGTAAAAAGGCATGCGTGATTTCCTCACGGGTGATGGCAGAGAATTTGGCACGCCAAATATCCCGCATGTCGTGAATGCTTCGCCGAACCACCTGCATCACCTCAAAGCAGATATTTTCCCCCTCACGGTCGCAATCAAGCCAAAGCACAAGCGTGTCGCATCCCTCTGCTTCATGTGCGAGATGTCGGCTGACTTTGCCCGCCTCATCCTTCCAAACCACAGGAGCGCTGAAGAGGTCCTCTTCCTCCGTGCGATCCCAGCTCTGGTGCTGCGGCGTGAAGTCACAGGAGAAGACATGACCGGTCGTGCTGGTGACCTTGAAATAGGCAGGAGTGTTGAAGAAATAACCCGAATACTCATACACTGGCAACGCACGTGACCGCTTCGCTGCCTGACCGTTGGAAAGATGAAACGCGATACTCTCCGCAAGGGAGGGTTTCTCCGCTACCATCAGTACGGTGCGGCCCATTTCCCTTCCCTCCTATCAGCTACCCACTCTCACACAACGCCCCGGTATGGACGCACAAAAGGGAATAATAACAAAAAAAAAAAAAAAAGAGAAATAATGCACGTCCGCCGTACGTGCGTGTATTTCTAATTTATGCGTGCAAAATTTGCCTGTTGTATCTAAGCAAACGAAGTGTTAAAAGAAGCAGCAAGCAAGAGAAGTTCCTTCCATGGCATCCACCACCCGGCAGCAGCAGCAGCAGCAGGGGGTCCACGCATACATGCATGGGATAGATGCACCACAGGGGGAATTGCACCCGAAGTAAATTCCTCCATGGTAAAAAGAAAATTTCTGTCATATTTTTAGTTTTCCTCTGGTGCATCTCAGGCAAATGAATGCGAGTGTGAGTGCACGTGTCTGAAGACACCCCAAAAAACCTCCCAAGAAAAAAAGAAAAAAAAAAAAGAACGGCCAAAGAAGCCAAAGAGTAAAAAATATATGTATGTATGCAAACACACACAAAAAGGAATGATTGTGTGTGTGTGTGTGTTTCTCTGTGTGCAAACGAATACGGAAACGCAAGGCTCTGCTTGGAGACTAAGAGGACATCATTGCCTCCCGCGCCGACACCTCGGCTCGAACAGCCATCTGCAGGCCGTTCATAAATGTCGAGAATGAAATGAAGTGCGATGCAACGCCACAGCCGCACATCGCGTATTCGCTGTACGCCAAAAAAGGCAGCTTCTTCAGGGTTCTGCCGCTAAATGCCTCACACTGCCTGGCAATGGCCTCCAGCTGCAGCAACTCACTCTGGCCCAACTCCATGTCACGTGATACCACTGGCGGCCACGTCTCCTCATTGATAAACTCCCCACAAGAGGAGGCTTCCAATATAACCAACCCCCGTCGAATCATCTCTTGCGTACTTGACTTTAGAAGCTCGAGTCGTGCTTGAAAGCCCGGTGCACCAACAAAAATTTTTTTATCGGCGCGGTCAATAAATGCCACGTCAATGTCCCCCGTGATGTTGCTGGTGGCAAATACCACCACATTGTGCCGACGTTGTAGACTGTCCAGCTGCGTGAGGAGAGCGTTGA
>NW_915635.1:0-1587 GCF_000209065.1 Trypanosoma cruzi
GGGTGCTGCACTCGGCTGATCGTTTTCGAGTGGCTGCTGCATCACACGTTGTGGTCCAAATTTTTGTTTCCGATTGTGAATGGTGGGAGTCAGAGACACTCTCTGTCAATATCTGTTTGCGTGTTCACACACTGGACACCAAACAACCCTGAACTATCCGCTGCTTGGAGGAATTTCGCGAGCTGTTGCCCACAAGGGTGCTGCACTCGGCTGATCGTTTTCGAGCGGCTGCTGCATCACACGTTGTGGTCCAAATTTTTGTTTCCGATTGTGAATGGTGGGAGTCAGAGACACTCTCTGTCAATATCTGTTTGCGTGTTCATACACTGGACACCAAACAACCCTGAATTATCCGCTGCTTGGAGGAATTTCGCGAGCTCTTGCCCACACGGGTGCTGCACTCGGCTGATCGTTTTCGAGCGGCTGCTGCATCACACGTTGTGGTCCAAATTTTTGTTTCCGATTGTGAATGGTGGGAGTCAGAGACACTCTCTTTCAATATCTGTTTGCGTGTTCATACACTGGACACCAAACAACCCTGAACTATCCGCTGCTTGGAGGAATTTCGCGAGCTCTTGCCCACACGGGTGCTGCACTCGGCTAATCGTTTTCGAGCGGCCGCTGCATCACACGTTGTGGTCCAAATTTTTGTTTCCGATTGTGAATGGTGGGAGTCAGAGACACTCTCTGTCAATATCTGTTTGCGTGTTCATACACTGGACACCAAACCACCCTGAATTATCCGCTGCTTGGAGGAATTTCGCGAGCTCTTGCCCACACGGGTGCTGCACTCGGCTGATCGTTTTCGAGCGGCTGCTGCATCACACGTTGTGGTCTAAATTTTTGTTTCCGATTATGAATGGTGGGAGTCAGAGGCACTCTCTGTCACTATCTGTTTGCGTGTTCACACACTGGACACCAAACAACCCTGAACTATCCGCTGCTTGGAGGAATTTCGCGAGCTCTTGCCCACACGGGTGCTGCACTCGGCTGATCGTTTTCGAGCGGCCGCTGCATCACACGTTGTGGTCTAAATTTTTGTTTCCGATTGTGAATGGTGGGAGTCAGAGGCACTCTCTGTCACTATCTGTTTGCGTGTTCACACACTGGACACCAAACAACCCTGAATTATCCGCTGCTTGGAGGAATTTCGCGAGCTCTTGCCCACAAGGGTGCTGCACTCGGCTGATCGTTTTCGAGCGGCCGCTGCATCACACGTTGTGGTCTAAATTTTTGTTTCCGATTGTGAATGGTGGGAGTCAGAGGCACTCTCTGTCACTATCTGTTTGCGTGTTCACACACTGGACACCAAACAACCCTGAACTATCCGCTGCTTGGAGGAATTTCGCGAGCTCTTGCCCACACGGGTGCTGCACTCGGCTGATCGTTTTCGAGCGGCTGCTGCATCACACGTTGTGGTCTAAATTTTTGTTTCCGATTGTGAATGGTGGGAGTCAGAGACACTCTCTGTCACTATCTGTTTGCGTGTTCACACACTGGACACCAAACAACCCTGAATTATCCGCTGCTTGGAGGAATTTCGCGAGCTCTTGCCCACACGGGTGCTGCACTCGGCTGATCGTTTTC
>NW_915636.1:0-1587 GCF_000209065.1 Trypanosoma cruzi
CGAGAGTTACTTTTTTTTTGAACTTTCCAAAAATGTGGGAGGATAATAAGGCGCTCGAATATCTTGCGAGGATTGTCCGAGTACGAGGAGAGCGCAATGGCGAGTCGCCTTTCAATGCACCGATGACTGCCCACCTCGCAAGTGAACCGCTGTGCATGTTGGCAGAGTTAATGGCGCAGGCTGAGTTTAACTTATTTGAATCGAGGATTGGTGATCATCTCATATACGCAATTTTTTGGGAAGAGCACCGTGTCTGCATTTTTGAATGGGACTTTCATGACTGAAATAATTTGTACACTGAGGGAGCTGAGGCCACCAACACGACGTCAGTAACGCCTCTGTGCGCCGGAGGTGTACTCGCAGGAGGGCCCCACCAGCCACTATTTTTTGCCGTCGGCGGAACACATTGAGAAGAAGACTTGCATAAACCACCGGCTGCTGTACGTACCGGAGGTGGAGGACTTTCCGTTGTTGGACGCCTTTTTCTTCATGGAGTCAAATCCAATGACGCTGGTTGGGCTGCGGATGTCTACGGCGGGTGGGCACCACACCACCGCCAGCACTGTGAGGCACTTCACTGAGTGCCTGGCGGCATATTTTAATGGTTGGGAGGAATTGTCCCGAGACATGTCGTGGGATATTATTTATGTGCAGCACGCAGCCAGCACGCCGATGAACGACTGGCTGGCGGAAATGTGATGTTGTCAATACCGATAGTTTGAGCGACGAGAGCCGTGAGATTCGGTGTTCTGGGAGGAAGAGGTGCGCCAGTACCAATTGGCAATATCACCCGGAGACTTTAGAAGAGGCGAGGCTCTTCGATGTGAGGTGTAACCACAGAAATGGGAAAAGCAAATTAGGGAGGGGAAGGGGCAGTTTTGATTTCTGGAAAAAAAATATTGGGTTATTTGTGTATTTTTGGATACTTGTGTCTGAGCATGCGGTGCGGGTGCACCAGCACCAGATGGCAGTAAGGCACACAGATGCCACAAATGGCCAACGCTATCGAACGTAACAGTGACAGAATAAATTAGGGAGGGAAAGGGGTTGTTTGGTTTTTGGTGAAAAACATTGAGTGATTTCTATATAGTGTGTTAGTTGTGTGTGCATACGAGGCATAATTGGGAAACTGCCTCGGTGTGAGGGAATCATTGTGGCTGGCGGTGTCGCAGTACTACTGCATTGTCCATTTTACTCTATTTTGTTCTAAGGCCCATCACGAACAGAGGCAGTTTTAAGGGATGGACGAAAAGTTAGTTCTATTGGGGAAGCAGTGCGCTGCGTTGTGACCGCATGGAGCGAGGCGCCGCGTCGTGGGTGGATGAGGAATCGCTTCTGCGTGTGGCTCTTTGGGTGATTGCTTGCTCCGTGTGCGCTGTGTTTGTTGGCTGCGGGGCTGTGGCTGTATCCCGTTGGCCGTGGGACTGAACTGGAGGCGGTGGCGGTGTGTCACTTCTCTTCCCCGTCCATTGTGTGTGACTGCTGGCGGTGTGCGCGTTTGTTGTGTGGAGGGCCGAATCCTCTCACCCGCGGACTGACAGCGCTGCGATGGTGTCTGTGTGTGTCAGAGGGCTGGTGTGGGCGATG
>NW_915637.1:0-1587 GCF_000209065.1 Trypanosoma cruzi
GTGAGGGTGATGCGGACAATATGAGGGACATTGACCAAGTGGAAAACATCACTTCGACACAGCAAATGCTGAATGCGCAGATAGCAACCGTTTTCAAGTGTATCTGGCCGATGCTGCTCTCGTGCTTTGTTGTTTTTGGTGCGACCCTCCTCATCTTTCCCGGTGTGTTTTTTGCTGCAAGCACTTCGAAAGATTGGTACCCGACGATCATTGTTGCCATGTTCAATCTTGGTGACTTTTTGTCGCGTTTCCTGTTGTTTTTCAAACGTCTGCAGCCCTCACCGCGATTTGTGCTGGCTGGGTCGTTCTTGCGCACGCTCATCGTTCCGTTTCTGGTGCTGTGTGTGCGCGGGATCATCCCTGGTGACGTCCCCCCGTACATTATGTGCCTGTTGTGGGGTCTGACCAACGGCTACTTTGGTGGGATGGCGATGATCCACTGCACCCGCACGCCTTCGCTGACGATGGCCGGTCAGCGCTCCATTGCTGGCATCATGGCAAACCTGTCACTCCTGCTGGGCCTGTTTTTGGGTTCCTCCCTGGCCATGGCGGTGATGAAAGGACTGCCGCGATAGATCTCACGTGGATTACCAAAAATGGACGGCTGCTTCTTGCCTGGGTGGTTTGCATGGAGGGTATGTTTTTTGTCAGCGTCGAAATTTTTTTCTTCATGTTGTTGACTCTCTTATTGTTGAACATTTTTTTACTAATTAAGTGGAAACCTTTTTTTAATGCGAGTGTCCCTGTCAGTGGAGGATTGGGGACATGCCACTTTGTCTTTTTTTTTATGACTACCATATATTACTGAGCAATTTTTTTCCATCTTTTATTGTTAGTATGCGTCTGTGGGTGCAGAAAATGAAAACGGACTGTGTGAACGTACTTATTTTACTTTTTTTAAATGGCGTATCCCCACCGCCTCGCTCGCCGAAGCAGGAGCAGCAATATGCCCCGCAGCCCACCTGAGGAGGCGGGAGCGGGTTTGTGGGGAAGTGTAAGCAGATTGAGGCCGTATATAGGAAGTCGTGGGGCTGTGAGACGGGGTGGAGGGGGTGCTTGCCTCCCGTGTGTCTCTGTGCATCCCGGCTAGCAAATTTCTTTCCCTTTTTTTCCCATGCCGTTTTTCTCCCTTTCCTTTGCTGCGCCGCTCCTGTTGTGCGATTTGTGCGTTTTTCCCCTTTGCATGCATTTGTGCGACCAAAGGAGCCTGCAGCAGCACCAGTACCATCACAGCAGCGAGAAGCTCACGATGGCTTCTGCAACGTCGGTGAAGGAGGCAATCGCTCGCTTCGAGGAGGCGGAGTACCGTCGCCGCACCAGTGAGATGTCAGAGGAGGAGAAAGCGAATGCTCCGCGAGTTGTGGCCGCGGAAGAGCCTAGAGCCTTGCTCATTGGGATGCTGCCTCCGATTGTGAAGATGGACAAGGACATAGCCACTCTTGTTAACTGCGAACATCTTGGACTTTCTACCAACGGCATTGAGAAGATCGGGCCCGGTCTGAGGGAGCTGAAGAAACTGAAGATACTCTCACTTGGGCGCAACGTGATTCGTAAGATTGAGCAGCTTGACATCCCACAACTGGAGCA
>NW_915638.1:0-1587 GCF_000209065.1 Trypanosoma cruzi
ACGGAACGCCACGCGCGGGACGAGCTGATGGCTCCCACAGTCGGTGCCGGCTACTACACGGCTCTGACGATGGCGGTGTTCGCGGATATGGAGTACTACCGCGTGAATTGGAGCATGGCGGAGCCGATGAGCTGGGGCAGCCGCACTGGCTGCGACTTTCTGAAAAACAAGTGCAATGCGACCACGAATCTTGCCGGCAATTATCCTCGCATGTTCTGCGATGACTCTGACAAGGAGACACTTCGCTGCACTTCCGACCGCCGTCACGTCGGGACGTGCACCGCAACCATCGTTGAAAACAAGGGGAGTCCTGCGGATAAGGACGTTTGCCCTGTTGTTTCTTTGTGCTTTCACGAAATATTGTCTAGGACAACGTACAATACGTGCTCGGACAAAGGTGTGACTTCTCTCCCTGGGTCGCTGACTGGCGACGGCTCGTGGTGCCTGGATGCGGAATTACAGGAGAAGAAGGACGGTAATGTCCATAAAAGCGTCAAGGGAGTGTGCGCGCAGGTCTTGTGTGAGGAGGGCACAGTGAAGGTGAAGTACAGTGGCAGCAAGGATTTTGAGCCTTGCCCTGAGGGCACTGACATCCCAGTGACGTTGAATGGTTTTGAGCAAGATGGGAAGATCAAGTGCCCCATTTACGGCGAGGTGTGCACCATTGCCGCCAACGGCAGCAGTCTTGTCATTCCGAGAGCGTTGGAGGATGATAAGCGAGAGGAGCAAGAGGAGAAAAGAGAAGAGTCTGTGGCTGCTCCGGCGTTGTCCCCTGGAGCGGAAGCTCTTACAAAGGCGTCTCCTGCCGATTTGCCTGCTGAGGAGTACTCGTCTGAAGAGGGACCCAGTGAAGAAGCGTCCACCGCAGAAGCGTCCACTGCAGAAGCATCTCCTCCAGGTAAAAATTCTGAAGCTCCAGTAGTGCAAGCGGCATTGAAGCAGCCTCAACAAGAAAGTGAAGCAGAACAAATGACAGCGGTGGGGGAACCTGCCACTACACAGCAAGTGCCACCGGATTCATCGCAGGAAAATGCGGAGAGGGCGGCGGCTTTGAACTCTCATGCCGTTGGAGAAACAACAGGTGATGCCGGCACTGTGCGTGAGAGGAGGGTGCTGCCGCTGCTTCTTCTGCTGTTGGGACTGTGGGGGTTTGCGTCTCAGTGAGGGGTGACCGACTGCAGCGTGGAACAATTGCGACCTCCCCTGCACAGAATTGCGTCCAAGAACTAATTCTTTTGAAAAACTTTTTTTTTTGCTTTTTTACTTTATTTACATTTTATAATTGTTTTTTTTCCTGTGCGTAATATAAGGCTTTTTTGTGCGTTTTTTCATTTTTCAATGTTTTTGTTTTTCTTTCAAAAAATATTTCTGTTTGCTGTTTTAATTTTTTATCTCGCCCCCCATCCCTTCTTTTTTTTTGCTTTTGGGGGCAATCACTATGGACGTTTTTTCTGCTCTTCCCTCTTTTTAATTGCTTCTTGCTGCACTCTTCCTGTGAGGGGTGCCGTGTGTTTCCCGCCCAACTGCTCCACTCGCACACCCACCGACACGCTCATGACGACGGCCCTGTGCGCCTCGCCTGCTGCA
>NW_915639.1:0-1587 GCF_000209065.1 Trypanosoma cruzi
GGGTGCCACAGACAGTCGACACCGCACCGGGTAGCACAAGCACAGCGCCTGGGGACACCAAGATCCCATCGGAGTCCAACGCAACAATACCCTCGGACCATGACATTTTGCTTGAGAAAGAGCATTTGGGCGAGTTGGCGGTCATGGCTCTAATTGGTGACAGCACCGTGCATGGGTGTGTGTCTCGGGTGTTGTTGCTGCTGCCTCTGGGGCTGTGGGGCGCTGCGGCTCTCTGCTGAGGTGTGAGGGAGGGTGTAATTGCGGCTTTTCGTGGAACAACAACTGAGCAGCATCCCAGCATTGAACACTGAATTTTGTTGATTCCATTTTCTTTTTCTTTTTACTTTCTTTATTTTTGTTTTCTTTTTTGTAAATCACTTCCCTTCTTTTTCTTGCTGCTTTAGGGCAATCACTATGGACGTTTTTTTTTCTTTTCTACTCTTCCCCCCTTTAAATTGTTTCTTCTGCACTCTTCCTGTGAGGGGTGCCGTGTGTTTCCCGCCCAACTGCTCCACTCGCACACCCACCGACACGCTCATGACGACGGCCCTGTGCGCCTCGCCTGCTGCACGCATGAGGAGGGGCGGCGACGAACGGCGCGCTGAGGGAGTCGTGACGTGTGGGCGTGCGACGAGGGCCTGTGGGGCGGCGCACACATTTCTTTCCCTCTTGTTTTGTTTTCTTGCGGCCAGGGCTGGCAGACACCCGCAGCGCCACACACACAGCCACGCCCTGCCGCTTTTAAAAAGTAATTTTGCTTGCTCTCTTTGACTTTCTCACTGTTTTTTTTTTTGCTGCGCTCACTCTCCCGATGGAGTGACGCGACTCCCGTCGTGTCTGCGTGCTTCTCTCAGTCCCCACAAACACGAGTGACTGTGCTCTGCGGGCCGCACTCACACGCCGATGGGAGGGCTGAGGGGAGCAGCAACACGCGGATGACCCCATGAAATATAAACGCTGTGCGGACACATGGAGGGTCGGACGGTTGAACGACATTTAAATATCTTTTAATTTTATTTTCGGACAAAATATGCAGACAGTTTCTGGAGCAACATGGTGGTTGGGTGCTTTTTTTGTGTGGTTCTTTTTTTCATTTTTTTTATTATTTGTGTGTAGCCGTAATAGAGGACGACTTTTTCCAAAAATTTTTTTTTTTCATTTTTTTTCTTTTTTTCTTCTTTCCAGAGTGTGAGGGGTGGAAGGGTGAAGCTGAATTTTTTTGATTTTAATAAATTTTTAATGAATTGTCGCTGCCTTGTCTGCAGTGCAATATCATGAGCTTGAGCGGTCTTTTCCTCTTTATTTGTGCCGTGCACTTCTGCTGTACTGTTTTTGTTTGTGCGCCCCCTCACATGCTCTGCTCCTGTTTTTACTTTTTTGCCTCGTGTGTCTGCAGGCACACACAACCACATGCATGCACAAAATACACATCGCAGTCGATTTGGATGCTTCTTTTGTGGCGTGTGCTGGCGGTTGCGGGTGGCTGCTGCTTCCTTTAGTGGGCATGAAGGGAAAGGAGAGAGGGAGCGCGCACCGCGAGTCACTCTTCCTGCGGGTGTGATGCGCGCGGTGGGCTGCGACTGCAGT
>NW_915640.1:0-1587 GCF_000209065.1 Trypanosoma cruzi
TGTAGCACGCCGCGTCGTCGTTGCATGTGCCACACCTGAACACCACCACCTTCTCCGGAAACACATCGTCGTACAACACCTCCTCATCGCCCTGCAGGTTGCACCCCACCACAAACCGCGCGGGTAACTCAACAATCGTGTCTGGCGGAAAAAAATCAGCGAAGGGATAACTATTGTCCACCTGACGGTTGTGTGCAAGCGCCACAGTAGTGCCGCTGCCCGACAACTTAATCTTGTACTGGGGATACGGAATATTTAATACCGAGGCTGCACTCACGTTGTTGCCCTCCACACGCCACTGCGCACCACCCTCGAGGGTCACCGAGCCAGACAAATACGACAGCGCGGGATCAAAAAATTCAGTCCCGCCAGCGAAGGTGCAGTCCGCCACTCTCAGCAGCCCCGCGAAGCTCACAGTAGTATCCCCAAAAAGAATAACGCCATTGACCGAGTTCATCGTGTTGTTCTCCACGTCAAAGTAGCCGCCGTTCCTCAAATCAATAGCATTAACGCAAACAGATGATTCCAAACCGTCATCGTCCTCCGTTGTCCTCAGTGTATTACCCTTCACAATGATCCCGCCACCATCAACAACACCATTGAAGAAATAGACTGCGTACCTATTCGCCTCAATGTAGTTATCGAGTAGCAGCAGCGTCATATTCACACTGAGAGTAAACTTCACAAAGGAAATGGCGTGGCCCGACGTCGTCACAAGCGTACTGCCCACCACCAGTATCTGGGAGCTCGCGCCGAAATCACCCTGAAACACCAACTCACCAGAATCCAGCATCGAAGAAGTCACGTTCACTTGCACGCGCGCACCACTCCCCTCTGATCGACAGGCCCACGAGGACGCACTGCAGCAGCGTGATGTTCAGTGTATGCTGTGGCGCGTCAAAATACGACAGGTCCAGCACAATCGCGGCGGTAAAGGTCACGTTGACAAGGCACAGACCACGCACACCGGGATCAGGAACGTACACGGAGCTGATGCTGCCACCGTGCACGCAGCGGACCTCCGTGTCCTTCGCATCGGGGAGCGGGAGCGGCCCAAGGCCGTCCGGAACCGCAGCTGGCAGACACGTGCCACCGTAGCCGCCAGCAGCGCACACACACTCACAGCCGCTGATGCTCCTCGTCCTCGCAGCAAAGCACACGGCGTCCACCGTGCACGCACCACAGTCCAACACCGTCACGGGTGTCCCAATATTAAGCTCTTCTTGGTAATCCGTCACAGGAGAGCCTATTGCCTCGTTGCACATGCCGTAGATGGTCGGGCGCGTGTCGGATGGTGGTAACCACTTGCTCGTCATACAGGTAAAGGTCGAGTACGAGCCGTACGTGAACTTGTTGTCAAGTATCGACCACACACTCTGATCGCGGAACACCATGCCGTAGTGGGCAGTCACGTACACAACGTAGGCGGTGCGGAACCCGTTGTTGCGGTGCACCAGCCAGCTGCCGCCAGTCACAGTCAGCGTGGCTGCCATCAGCATGGCAAAGCCAAGACGGAACGTGCTGGACACAATCTGCAGCACGCTACCGCCATCCACAAACAACATCCTTGAACACACACGCGCCTTT
>NW_915641.1:0-1588 GCF_000209065.1 Trypanosoma cruzi
AGCAGCCGCTCGAAAACGATCCGCCGACTGCAGCACCCTTGTGGGCAAGATCTCGCGACATTCCTCCAAGCAGCGGATAGTTCAGGGTTGTTTGGCGTCCAGTGTGTGAACACGCAAACAGATAGTGAAAGAGTGTCTCTGACTCCCACCATTCATAATTCGAAACAAAAACATAGACCACAGCGTGTGGTGCAGCGGCCGCTCGAAAACGATCCGCCGACTGCAGCACCCCTGTGGGCAAGGTCTCGCGAAATACCTCCAAGCAGCGGATAGTTCAGGGTTGTTTGGTGTCCAGTGTGTGAACACGCAAACAGATAGTGACAGAGTGTCTCTGACTCCCACCATTCATAATTCGAAACAAAAACATAGACCACAGCGTGTGGTGCAGCGGCCGCTCGAAAACGATCCGCCGACTGCAGCACCCATGTGGGCAAGATCTCGCGAAATTCCTCCAAGCAGCGGATAGTTCAGGGTTGTTTGGCGTCCAGTGTGTGAACACGCAAACAGACATTGAAAGAGAGTGTCTCTGACCACCACCATTCATAATTCGAAACAAAAATTTAGACCACAGCGTGTGGTGCAGCAGCCACTCGAAAACGATCCGCCGACTGCAGCACCCCTGTGGGCAAGGTCTCGCGAAATACCTCCAAGCAGCGGATAGTTCAGGGTTGTTTGGCGTCCAGTGTGTGAACACGCAAACAGAACATTGAAAGAGAGTGTCTCTGACTCCCACCATTCATAATTCGAAACAAAAACATAGACCACAGCGTGTGGTGCAGCAGCCACTCGAAAACGATCCGCCGACTGCAGCACCCCTGTGGGCAAGAGCTCGCGAAATTCCTCCAAGCAGCGGATAGTTCCGGGTTGTTTGGCGTCCAGTGTGTGAACACGCAAACAGACACTGAAAGAGAGTGTCTCTGACCACCACCATTCATAATTCGAAACAAAAATTTAGACCACAACGTGTGGTGCAGCAGCCGCTCGAAAACGATTATCCGAGTACAGCACCGTTGTGGGCAGGATCTCGCGAAATTCCTCCAAGCAGCGGATAGTTCCGGGTTGTTTGGCGTTCAGTGTGTGAACACGCAAACAGACATTGAAAGAGAGTGCCTCTGACCACCACCATTCATAATTCGAAACAAAAATTTAGACCACAGCCTGTGGTGCAGCAGCCGCTCGAAAACGATCCGCCGACTGCAGCACCGTTGTGGGCAAGAGCTCGCGAAATTCCTCCAAGCAGCGGATAGTTCCGGGTTGTTTGGCGTCCAGTGTGTGAACACGCAAACAGACACTGAAAGAGAGTGTCTCTGACCACCACCATTCATAATTCGAAACAAAAACATAGACCACAGCGTGTGGTGCAGCAGCCGCTCGAAAACGATCCGCCGACTGCAGCACCGTTGTGGGCAAGAGCTCGCGAAATTCCTCCAAGCAGCGGATAGTTCCGGGTTGTTTGGCGTTCAGTGTGTGAACACGCAAACAGACATTGAAAGAGAGTGTCTCTGACCACCACCATTCATAATTCGAAACAAAAACATAGACCACAGCGTGTGGTGCAGCAGCCGCTCGAAAACGATCCGCCGACTGC
>NW_915642.1:0-1588 GCF_000209065.1 Trypanosoma cruzi
GCAGAATGCCACTGTGAAAATATACGACGCTGATCGGAAGGCAAAAACGATTCCCTTTCCTGAATTCTGCTCGTTGAACGACGTTCTTAATCCTGAATGGTTGGTCCTTCCGCTGCGTAAATAATTTTTGCAGTGGCGATGCCTGGTGTGGTCCGCACAATAACACTGTGTACGCGATGTACCTTGACGTATTGAACAGCTTGTGGAAGGATTGCGTCCGATGGTGCAACCCTTTCTATTATCCCCTATTTAAATGTAAACCTGTAATTCTTTTCTTTTTCTCTTTTTGTTTTATCTCCGGGGGATTGCGGATGCGTCGTGGTTGAGCCGCGTTGGAGGGTCAGACAATTCTCATTTTTCACCCCACCCACTCCCTCGGGCCCGCCTTGCTGCGGGGTCGTGGGCCATTGGGGGAAGGGCTTGAAAGGGACGCTCATTCGCAAGCCGCCCGGAAACCACTTCATATGTATGCACCGGGTTTGTCTCAGACCACCAGACCGTTATTTCGCTGTTTTTTTCTCTCAAATTCGGGCAGCGTTTTGGCTTTTTGAAATTTTTGCACTCTTAACAACTGAAAGCCGATTTTTCTTGTTTTGTTTTGTTTTGTTTTTCTTTGGCTTAGAAAAACATTTTGGACTTCTTGGCATGTCATGAGACTCATATTCCGTTATTTTTTCTTTTTCTCCCCGCTGCTGCTGCTGTGCCTTCCCACGTCCTCCCTGCCCACCAGCCCATCACCCCCCACCCTCTTCTCTCCCCTCCGACTGCTCCACTAGTCTCCAAGGCATTTCACAGGCAACAGCCGAGGCAATGCGCCGCCGCACCATGACTGTCGTGGTCGTCCTCCTCATCCTTCTCTGCGGGGAGGATGTCCTCGCCGACTACTCGGTGCAGTTGGCAACGACGGCACTGTACTATGCGAAGGCAGCGTACTGCAAGGCCGAAGCCATTTCCAACTGGACTTGTGCCTCCTGCGCCAGGAACCCGGGATTGCAAAAGGTGCGTGTATTTACGAATGCCACGCACAGCACGCAGGCGTTTGTGGGCGTCAACGAGAGCATAATTGTGGTAAGTTTTCGCGGGACAAGGGATATTAATAACTGGCTAAACAATCTGGATTATATTCGTGTTGCGTACATACAGGATGGTTGCGTTGGGTGTCTTGTTCACACCGGCTTCGATTGCGAATTGAAGTCATTGTGGGCGGAGATGTGGGTGTACCTACAGGAACTTGTTGCGGAGAAAGGAATCGAGGGAATTCTCGTCACTGGACACAGCCTTGGCGGCGCCATGGCTACAATCGCCGCTGCCAATTTGATGTCGCAGAATTCCTTGTTTCCCAGTGCAGTGAAGGTTTTGCTGTACACGTTTGGGCAGCCGCGCGTGGGAAACGAGGCATTCGCCAACTGGCTTCTTGCATCGTTTTGCCGCGGCGGCCATGAGTTGTACCGCGTCACGCACAAGCGGGATGTTGTGCCCCACCTTCCCCCCATGTTTGTTGGGTATTTACACGTTCCCCATGAAGTATGGTACGACAATGACGGGGACACGGTGCACAAGAACTGCACTGATATATTTGGCACACCGT
>NW_915643.1:0-1588 GCF_000209065.1 Trypanosoma cruzi
GGCGCAGCGCGGCAAAGGTGCGCCCGGACACCGCGTCCAGCTGGCACATCTCCACGGGCTTCGGCACGCCGCGCAGCGCCACGGCGCCAAGCGCAGTCACCTCCGCCTGCTCGCGCTCAGCCGTGCTCAGCGCAAAGTACGTCGCACACGTCAGCAGCACCTGCCCGCCATTCACAACGCTCTCCGTGCACGCGGCCATGTTCGACGTCACGCCGTAGTAGTCGTACCCCTTCGTCACCTCGTCGTGCCGGATGTGACACAGCCCGGTGTGCACTCCGACACGCACGCGCAGGCCGTTCCAGTACTGCCGGTACACAGCAGCGTCCAGGCGCGCAGTCGGCGGCACGTACTCCGCGTCCTCCTCGGCACGGTCCTCCTCAAACATGCGGTACGCGTCGTCGATCACGCTCGTCCCCCAGTCGTGCTGCAGGAACACCTGCTGCAGCTCACGCACAAGCTGCACGGCGGCGGACGCACTCTTGCACGCAATCATGAACGAGTCGCCAACCGTCTTCACCTCGTAGCAGCGGTACTTCTCTATCAGCGAGCGGATCAGCCGGTGGTGCGCCGCCACGGCGTCGGGCATCGTCTCGGGGCACGCAGCCCACAGCGCTGTGCTGCTCTCGATGTCAGTGAACACAAGCGTCACGGGGTCAGTCCGCTCCCTCGGTGCGTTCGCGTTGTCACGCGAGCCGCGGCAGAAGTACAGCAGCACAGCAACAAGCAGCAGAGCTGCTGCAGCGCAGCCGGCAATGACGCCGATCAGCTGCCGCGTCGTCAGTCTACCCGCAGCGGGATCCGCGTACTTCATCGACGGCGTCACGGCATGGAACAGCTCCGGCACAGCGGGTTTCAGCGCACGGGCAAGTGACCACACAGAAATGAGCTTTGCACCGTAGTTCCTGCCGCACCCAGCACCGCTCTCAGTAGCAGGGCACGCCCTGCCATCAGCGAAGGGTCCGTACAGCATGTCGTCCACGGCGACAGCAACATTCTTGTATAACTCAGTCAGCAGCTTAGCGCTCAAATGGTGCATTCGCGAAAAAACAGTATGCACCAGCCGCGTGGCCGCAAAGCCCATCAGTGACAGCGGCGTCCGGTCTTCCTCCCTCGTCACAGCAGCAGAAAACTTCCTGGCGGTCTCCGACGCTGAACCCCTGTCGTTCCAGTGCGGCAGG
Source organism: Trypanosoma cruzi (assembly GCF_000209065.1). Classification (NCBI taxonomy): domain Eukaryota; phylum Euglenozoa; class Kinetoplastea; order Trypanosomatida; family Trypanosomatidae; genus Trypanosoma; species Trypanosoma cruzi. Next base: position 1,179 of record NW_915643.1, read on the forward strand.
CTCGTCGCAAACACAACACGGTCCGCACCCGCACCTTCACGGAACGCAGCAACAAACTCAGCGTGCAGCAGCGCAAACTCCGAGAACACGACGAACACGCGCACACCGCCGTGCAACGCCACGTGCCGCGCAATCGCACCGGCATCCCCAGCTGAAAGGCCCACCACAAACACATCGCCCTCCACCGGCAGGTGGTCCACCAGCGCGTCGCCGCCAGCCAGCAGCGTCGCGGGCGCCAGCGACATGCCAAACGTCAGCAGCGACCACCGCAGCAAATCCGCCATAGCTGAAGCCTCCTCGCCGCGGATCACCGCGCGCGCGGAGCCGCCGCTCGTGTTCCCGAGGTACTCCGCAAGCACAAAGAACTGCTGCTCCAGCGTCGGCGACAGGCGGATCACGTTTCTCCGGAA
>NW_915644.1:0-1588 GCF_000209065.1 Trypanosoma cruzi
TAATATGTGTCTATGTCTCCGCCTCGACCGATCGACCGCTACAAACCCTTCGCCTCCCATCAAAAGAAATAAATTCAAATAATTAAAAAGCAGCCAGCATGAAGACACCAAGAAAGAATGACGCAGCAGTGAGTGTGAGGCATGTCAGTTGCGGTAAATGTTAGCAAGAGCCCTGCATGGACAGTCATTATAAATCCCATTTCTCAAATCCCCAAAAAAAGCGTTAGTCCGCGAAAAAAAAAAAGGCTTCTCGCCCCTCCTGCATCAGTTTTCCGTCATGCTTCGCAAACAATTCATGGGCCCCTGCCTCACTCCGGCATGGGCTCCGCATGCGTGACAAGCGAGGGGCACGCCGGCTAGGCTCGCCTCCTCCCTCGCACAAACAGCAGGGGTCAGAGAGACAACAAATCCCACAAACATCGCCCCAAATGTGAAGCAAGCGCATGGCAGGCAGCCCGACAAGACACAACAAACAGAATAACTAATGGAGGACAGCGGAATTATTTTCCGTTGACAGCCTCTCGGCAGAAAATATAAAAAAACAATCCACTGAAATTGAGTCCAGCAGGAAAAAATAAGTAAATAAATAAAACGAGGAAAAAAGGAGTGCACTGAGAGGCTTCCTTTTTGGTTAATTTGATTGCATGAGGTCCTCTTGCCCCTTTCGCGGGGTCTCAATTTGTGATTTTCGTCATGAGAATCGCACTCAAATAAAACACACGTACGCCCAGAAAGGAGGAAAATAATAAAATGAAAGTAACAATTCAGCCAAAAAGGACCGAGGGAGAAAAGTAAAGGAAAAACAGTAAGAAAAACACTCAAAAACAGAATGAAATAAGTTACCTTATTATCACCACATCCTTCGCTCGGTCCGCGTGCACACCGCCCCGCAATGCTCCGTCACCGTCCCCGGAGACTCACGCGCGGAAAAAAGTGACGCCCGCCAAAAAAGAAAAAAAGAATCAACAATGAAAAAGTCAAAACACACACGCAACCCACCAGCATACGATGAAATATAAATAAATGAAACATATCATCAAAAATAAATAAATTAGCGACGCGGCAATACAAAAAAAATTTACGGACGTGCCACCTTCCTGTCGTTGGCCGGCGTCGTTGCTCGGTTTCCGGCATCCTCTTCCTCTTGCTGTCGCTCCGCTGCAACAAGCGGGGGAGACTCCACCGCCAATAGCCCTTCCTCTGCCCTCTCCTTCAGACGGCGCCGCTCCTCAAGCACCAATCGACTGAATCGGCGGTACTCCCAGTCAAAATAGGCAGCAGAAAGAAACGCGGTGAAGCTGAGAACAATCAAAAATATCAGCGGCATCATCACACAATTCCGGCCAAGGCAAACATTGCCGCCCTGCTTCTCAGCCTCCCGCGTGTACCACTCGCCGTACAGAAGGCGGTTCAGGAAGATTGTAGAACTCACTAACGCAAGGAAAATAAAATTGTAGTGCTTGGCGGGGTCCTTTGCAAAAACAGTCCGAGAAACCAACACAAGGGAGGCTGCACTGAAACCGTTGCCAATGGCAGCCAATACGTACGGCAGCGGCAGTGCAGCCCTGGGCACCACGAGGAATAAAAC
>NW_915647.1:0-1588 GCF_000209065.1 Trypanosoma cruzi
GACCCCGCCGCGTGGTGGGAATCAAAAGGGGTTGGGTGGGATGGCAAAATAAAAATAAAAATAATTTGCCTATTCGCTTTCTGCTCTCTGTTCCCCCTAAAGTTGTGTTCTTCCCACGTTCATAAAAAAGAAAAAATTATTGTAAAGAAGTGAATTCGTTATTATCAGAATTTAAAATTAATTGAGGCAGTCAGCTTTCCTCTGTGATCATTCTCCTCACAAGCTCCTAAAAAAAGGAAAAAAAGTGGAGGGGTATCACACTTCCACAGATGACGTGCTCTCCTGCGTGGCACGCAGTGGAATGTGTTGCCGCACCACACGCGCGACGGTTATGGCAGGGCTTGAAGGCTTCGTGGTATTGAAGGTGCCCTCTCGGACGACAACGCCGCCAAACTCCTCTCCCACATTCTGTTTTTCCTCGTGTTTTATAAAATAAATCCGATGGTCGGCATTGCGGTAACACGTGCTCTTCAGACCTCATGGTGTTACGACTGTCTCCCAGCAGGACGCGGCCGGTCAGGGCGCTGGTCGATGCCGTCAGCCCCGTGGCCACGCCAATAACTCCGTGAGGGAACCATCGCAGCGCTGTCAGTCCGCGGGTGAGAGGATTCGGCCCTCCACACAACAAACGCGCACACCGCCACCGCCTCCAGTTCAGTCCCACGGCCAACGGGATACAGCCACAGCCCCGCAGCCAACAAACACAGCGCACACGGAGCAAGCAATCACCCAAAGAGCCACACGCAGAAGCGATTCCTCATCCACCCACGACGCGGCGCCTCGCTCCATGCGGTCACAACGCAGCGCACTGCTTCCCAATAGAACTAACTTTTCGTCCATCCCTTAAAACTGCCTCTGTTCGTGATGGGCCTTAGAAAAAAATAGAGTAAAATGGACAATGCAGTAGTACTGCGACACCGCCAGCCACAATGATTCCCTCACACCGAGGCAATTCCTCAATTATGCCTCGTATGCACACACACAACTAACACACTATATAGAAATCACTCAATGTTTTTCACCAAAAACCAAACAACCCCTTTCCCTCCCTAATTTATTCTGTCACTGTTACGTTCGATAGCGTTGGCCAATTGTGGCATCTGTGTGCCTTACTGCCGTCTGGTGCTGGTGCACCCGCACCGCATGCTCAGACACAATCATCCAAAAATAAATAAATAACCCAATGTTTTTTTACCACAAATCAAACTGTCTCGTTCACCTTCAATTTCCTAATCTATTTTCCTATTATTATTATTTTTGCACACTTCGGAGAGCTTCCTCTCTTCAAAAGTCTCTGGATGATATTGACACTTTGTACTGGCGCACCTCTTCCTCCCAGAACACCGAATCTCACGGCTCTCGTCGCTCAAATTATCGGTATTGACAACATCACATTTCCGCCAGCCAGTCGCTCATCGGCGTGCTGGCTGCGTGCTGCACATAAATAATATCCCACGACATGTCTCGGGACAATTCCTCCCAACCATTAAAATATGCCGCCAGGCACTCGGTGAAGTGCCTCACAGTGCTGGCGGTGGTGTGGTGCCCACCCGCCGTAGCCATCCGCAGCCCAAACAGCGTCACTGGA
>NW_915648.1:0-1588 GCF_000209065.1 Trypanosoma cruzi
TCTTTTTTACTTCTTTGCGTCGTGTTTCTGCAGGCACGCACAAGCACACGCACACAGAGTGCAAATCACAGTGGATTCGGATGGCTCTTTTGCGGTGCGTGTGGCAGGTGCGTGTGGGTGCCGCTTTTTCCCGTGGGCATGAAGCGAAGGGAGGAGAGAGGCAGCGCGCAGGGCGAGTGTCTCTTCCTGATGGTGTGGGGCGCTGCATTGTGACCGCATGGAGTGAGGCGCCGCGTCGTGGATGGGTGTGGAATCGCTTCTGCGTGTGTGTGTGGCTCTGTGGTGATAGCTCGCTCCTTTTGCGCTGTGTGTTGGCTGCGGGGCTGCGGCCGTATCCCGTTGGCCGTGGGATTGAACTGGAGGCGATGGCGGCGTTGGGTCTCTTCTCCTCTTCCATGGCGGGTGGCTGCTGGCGGTGTGTGCGTTTGTTGTGTGGAGGGCCGAATCCTCTCACCCGCGGACTGACGGCACTGCGATGGTGTTAGTGTGTGAGGGCTGGTGTGGAGTCGCCGGCCAGGGTGAGGGCCGTGGCGGTGCTTTTCCCGAGACTGGTGTTTCTTCCTTTTGTGTGTTTGTGCTGCTTCTTGCCTTTCCCTGTAATCTTCTCCTCCTGTGTTCCTGCGTGGAGTGGCCGCATGCTCACGGGCCATTTTGATAGTGAGTGCCCCTTGACGGCATCCATCCATCTCCCTTTCTCACTGTCTGTCCTTCCTGTTGGGTGTGAGGCGTGCTGCACCGCGTGAGGGCTGGCCCGCACACACCGACGGCCCGCCGTGACTTGTCGTGTTGCTGCTCTTTTCTGTGGGCGATGGCTCTCCGTGCTGTCCCTTCCGGATTATCTCGTGCCCCGCTCTATGCGTGGGTACTCTGCCCTGCTCACCGCTGACGTGTCTGATGTATTGCCGCTGTCGCTGTCTCCTCCACCTGTTGAACACACACATAGAGGGAAAACAAGCGCGAATCGCTACTGTGAAATTCGAAGGCACTGAAAGGACCAACAGCACACACACCGCCCACACACACATATTTATATGCTCTCACGTGTTGCTGCAGTGAAGGCACCCCGCACACACAACCGTCGCCGCGTGACCGGATCCAGCGGAAGGAGGAGGGAAGGAGGAGAGGGTGAGCCGCAGGGGCCCGACATGTCCCGGCGTGCGTTTACTTTCGCGGTGCTGCTCCTCCTCGTCGTGATGATGTGCGCCGCCGCGGGGTCTGTGCGGGCCCAAAAGTATGGAACGGGAGTGGACGATTACTATGGAGGACACAGTTTGGAGCGGTTTCCAGGGGAGTATCGAGCCGCAAACCCACCGGTCCCTGGCCACATTTTCCGCAATCCCCATCTTGTGAATGTGGACGGGTTGCTGCTGGCCATTGCTGGAGCTCAGTTCAATAGAACTGAGGGGAGCGGGAGTGCGTCCATGCAGTTGATGGCACGGATCAGCGTTGATGCTGGGAGGACGTGGCAGTCGTACGCGGGGCCAGTAGGTCGTGACGCTTTTGCTGCACACCCTTACCGGATGTCGTTTCCCTCGCCTTTTGGACCCTTCGGACCGCTTTTTGCTTTTGTGGAGGGCTACGACTTACG
>NW_915649.1:0-1588 GCF_000209065.1 Trypanosoma cruzi
GAAAGGTGAGGAGTCCGGTGGGGACAAGGGAAATCCTGCCGCACATGGAGATGGAGGAGCTACGACCGATCCGAAAACGCAATTAAATGCGAAGCCCAATGCGTCAGCGGCAGAAGTTAAGAACGGTATGACAGAGACAACAAGTGACAAGAATCCATCCGCAGAACAAAGAAATAAGAGTGAAGAAGATTCCCCCCAGACGACCACGACGACCACAACACAGGCACCAACTACTACGACCACGACCACCACTGCGCCGGAGGCACCAAGTACGACGACTACAGAGACGCCAACCACGACGACCACCCGCGCACCGTCACGTCTTCGTGAAATTGACGGCAGCCTCAGCAGCTCTGCGTGGATGTGTGCCCCGCTGCTGCTCGCCGTATCCGCGCTGGCGTACACCGCTCTGGGCTGAAGAGGTATGTGCGGGCTGTGCGTGCCAGCACTCAACCGCGGGGACATGTGTACGTCTACTGTGGTCTGATGTATAAAGTAAGAGAAAATATAATTGTTTTTTGCTTTGTTTGCCTCCGCTGCCATGCTGTGTGCTCCGCGTTGTGCCCCACATCCGCCACGTTGAACGCATCCCGGACACAATTTTATGCATGCACAGCAGAGCCCTGAGTGTATTTTTCTTTTCTTTCTTTAATTATTCTTTTTTTATTGCTTTTAAACTTCTGGTTTGCCTGGCGGTGTGCGAGTTCTGCAATAGTACTGATTTCATCTGTCTCGTGGTGTGTGCGCTGCGGCTGGATGGGACGGTGCGTGTCTGTGCGGTGGCTGTGCGTGGTGTAGAGGCCGTGTCTTTGCCTTCACCCTGCGTTGACGTGTTGTTAGTTTGTGCCGAAGGCTACACGCAAGTGACAGGAGTGATGGCGATGATGATGACTGGCCGTGTGCTGCTGGTGTGTGCCCTCTGCGTGCTGTGGTGCGGTGTCGGCGGTAGATGTGATGCGGGGGTGGGAGTTGGTGCGCAACAGGATGGTGGTAAGTCTCCGCCGGAATCAAAAGGACTTGAAGCGTCTTCACAAGGCACGCAACACTTAAAAGGTTGAGCAGCAGATGCTAAAGAAAATTCACCTTCCTTACCTACAGAGGAAGATGATGAGGATGTTGATGACGATAGTGAAGAAGGTGATGATGATGATGGAGGAAGGGAAAATGAAGAAGAAGAAAAGGTACGAGGGCAGAGTGGTCAAGAGGGAACAGTTGCACTGGGCTCAGATTCCACCGAAAAGAAGTTAATTGGCAGTGAGAAGCAAACAGAACTGTCAATTGCATCTGCAGGGAGCATCTCTCCTTCCGGCAGTCGGGAATTAAATGTCAATCTTACGCAAACGGAAGTTGAAGGAAAAAAGGAAACCGACAAAAATACACCAGCGGTAGAGAGCGCACTCACAACGGGTAACGGGGAGAACACACTGCCTGCGGGAATTGCGGGAGGAAATCTTCCATCGCCTCCAAAAGACGGTGTTTGTTCCCGCGAACAGGATGGCGAAGGCACCACGAGTGAAGGTAAAAAAATGTTCCGTTGCCTGAAACGGCCGCCACACCACAAAGCCACCATGACAAGGACTCAGAAGGA
>NW_915651.1:0-1589 GCF_000209065.1 Trypanosoma cruzi
CGAGTTTAGCGGGATGCTGTTTGATTGCGGCGAGGGGCTGGCAGCCTTGCACATCTTGCGGCCGCAGTTGAGGTGCAACACAAACTGATGGCGGAGGAGGCGCAGTCACGTGCCGTTATTGTGGCGGAGGAGCAAGAAGCTCTGGGAGATATCACGGAGGAACAGCCACGACAACAAGCGCCGCCGCCACCACCACAGTCGACGCTTTTAGAGGATGGGATGGACGAAAGGGTGTCTGGCGCTCATTCTTCTTTTTACCCCGCAGAGGAGGAGGAGGAGGAGACGGCGGAGGAAAAGGCGACGCCGGTTAGCGATGAGCCGCAAGCCGAGGCTCCACGGGTAGAAGTTGACGAGGCCTCCTTGCTGAGGACGGCTGCCAAAAGCGATAGCTCCGATGCGAATGACACCGCGACGCCACCGCCACCGCCAGCTGCCCGTGTTTTCCTGCCGTCTACGCAGGCAGCGGTGGCGAAATCCAAACTTTTTGGCTCCTCTAGTGACGACGAAGACGACGACGACAGGAATGAGAGGCGGGTGCCATCGATGCAGAGACCCACGGTGACCAAAAGCCGCATGCCTCCGCCGAAATCCAAACTCTTTGAAAGCAGTGACAGTGACTAGTGTTTAGTGGTGAAACAAGAAACGAGGAGGAGGGGAGAAAAAAAAAAAAAAAAGCGGGGAAAAACAAAAGTATCTGGAAGCATGGGCAAGATTGAGAAGAACCGAATAGCCAGCGTGCTCCAGTATCGTTGAAAGTGGGGTTGGGGAAAGGGGCCAATGGGACCCGTGCGAGATTTACTTGGAGTGTGCATGTCTCTGTACGTGTGCACATGCCTTTGCTTGTTTGTTTGTAGTGAAGCTCTTTTGCTCGAAAAGAGGAGACAAGGATGATGTGTACATGATTCATATGCGTATTGATTGTTTTCCTCTTCTGTAGCTGCTAGCATCCTATTTTGTTTTGTTTTTTCTGCTCCTTACGAAGGTAGTACGCGGAGTGAAGACCAAAAAGGAGGCAATAGTTTTATTTTTTATCTTTATTATTATTATTATTATTATTATCTTTTTTGCGCCCAGGCCATGCAGTATCTCTACGATGACGTCATACCGCCTTTTCGTTTTTTTACAAAGATTGTGTTGAAGTGCGTAAATGACGCCTTGGACGAGGCAGCGGCGATTCGCCGTCCCGACCAGGGAACTATGTATGCACCCTACACAAATATTGCAAAGGACAATCCAATTTTGGTGGAAATACCCACCGGGCTTGTAATGCACATTGCCGTTACGCGACCCAGGCGTCGAAGTGCTGAGGAAAGGGCGAATACACCAGCGAGGAGCATCCTTTCTGCTGTTTTTTTATGTTATGACGTGACGCTTTGTGGGTTTACGGACGGGCGGGTTAAGTTGATGTATAGTGGCCAAGAAGGGGGTGCGGTTGAGAGCATTGAGATTCCGCCGTTGAAACGAAACCTTATTCATGTGGTTGCGCTGAATTGCGTGCCTCTCTCGGAAGGGAAGTGGGCGGTTGCTATTGGCTACAAAGGGTTCTTTGTTGTGCGTAAGGTGGAACTGGGACGGAGTGCTCATCTCCC
>NW_915652.1:0-1589 GCF_000209065.1 Trypanosoma cruzi
AAAGAGAGCACCAACGGGCCTGCATGGGTGTGCATGCATATATACAATGGGCACATTATTGTGTGTGCTTCGTGGGGTGAGGCGACGACGAGAGTCCATGCAAGGGGACACACACACAGAGAGAGAAGGAAGTGTGTGTATGCGGGCGGTGCATGGCTCTCTCACACTCACTCTCACGCGGCCACCACCGCAGCCGCAGCCGCACAAACCACGAAACAGATGGAATCAGTGCGATTGCAGAACTCGCACACCGTCCTGCAAACCAGAAGTTTAAAAAGCAATATGAAACAAGAATTCAAAAAAAAAAAAATGGAAAAAACTTAGGCTTCTGCGGGAATCGAACCCGCGTCCCCGGATGACATTGTGAGCGTGTTTGCCACTGAGCTAAAAAAATGCGGTAGCGCGACTCCTTTTCACGTAAAGTATTAATGTCGATCTTCGAACAATCGAGCACATTTGCGTTGTCCCCTGGAAAACGAAAAAGACGTGTTTAGGATGCGCAGCCGCAGCGTGGTTACTACTGTAAGTCGTCATATATCTAACGCCCGAGGCCACCGCTGCAGCTTGGATAATTCGACACGTCGTGCTGTATCTAACGTCCGGGGCAGCCGCTGCAACTTGGATAATTCGACACGTCGTCCCGTATCTAACGTCCGGGGCAGCCGCTGCAACTTGGATAATTCGACACGTCGTCCCGTATCTAACGTCCGGGGCAGCCGCTGCAACTTGGATAATTCGACACGTCGTCCCGTATCTAACGTCCGGGGAAGCCGCTGCAACTTGGATAATTCGACACGTCGTCCTGTATCTAGCGTCCGGGTCCACCGCCCTACCATTTTTTATTTCTTGCGGCGGCCAACCCCGGCAGTAAGGACAAAAAAAAGAATCGCGTTTTCTTTAATGTTTTTCCTGTTTGGGGGCGGGGATCTTTGTTTTCTATGATTGCCTCTTTTTTTTTGTCTGTTCCAGGTTGGTTTTGAGGACGCTTGATGTGCCTGCTGGGTGATCGCCGGCTTTTTTATTGGTGATTGCGTATTTTTGGCTTACCGGTGTGCCGCTCAGCGCCATTTTGTTTTACTTCTTTTCTGCTTATTGGGGCGTGTTGTTATTCGTCACGCGTCAGCACACACCGAGCAACATGTCAAAAAAAAAAAATGCAGGTTTTTTCCCCCTCGCGAGGGCCTCGGCAGCCACAATCCTGTGCGTGCGTGCATTCTCAGCGTTTTAAGCACGGCATGTGTGTGCATGTGTGTGTGTGTTTGTCAGCGCCTATACTTGCAGAGCAGCTGTGCGCCACAAGAGAGTCTGAAGAAAGCAACGGCAGAGAGAGGCAGATAAGCACACACGCAAATTACTCATATCATCACACACACACACACGCAGCCGCGGAATGGGTGCACTCAACCACAAAATCAAAAAGAAAAACAAAACAAAAAGCCGAAGCGTGGGACTACCAGCGCACACACACTCTCATTGCTCCCGTAAAGCAAAACACACACACAGGGAGAGAGAGAGAGGTCGCCCACTCAATGCAATGAAAACAAAACAGAAACAGTTACGGTGCTCCGCCCATGCAGCCAGGCAGGACG
>NW_915653.1:0-1589 GCF_000209065.1 Trypanosoma cruzi
TGGGTGCTGCAATCCACAACGCGGTGAACATTGCGGAGATTGTGAAGCGCCGTGTGCTCGGCCTGCACCAGACGACGGATGTCTCGTCGGAGATAATTCACGACGAGTACGAGGCGATTGATGGGAAGAAGGAGAATGTGAAGGTGGAGCGCAAGGTGTCAACCATCCTCATCACGCTCTCTCTCAAGCCGCTTGACCGGAACCATGTTGGATACCAGCCGCCTCTGCCGGAGTCCGAGGTGAAGGAGCAGGATGACCCCGAGCCTGGCGAGTCCGCTGGTGAAAACCGCAACCGTGGTGAGCGGGGGGAACGCATTGACCGTGGCGGTCGTGGCGGCGGCCGAGGCAACAACAGCGGCGGTCGTGGTCGCGGTTATTCACGTGGAGGCCAGCGCGGCGGCAACAACACCGGCGCGTCCCGCAGTGGCCGTGGAGGCAATGGTCGCGGTGGCTCCCGTGGCGGTCCCGATCGTCGCAATGATCGCCGTGTGGATTGAAGCGGTATTTGATGGGGGGTTATGGGTCAAAGTACATGTGAAAGGAAAACAAATAAAGAAGAAATCCAACGTCAAAGAGGCATGACGAGAGAAGCAAACTGATTTTGTTGGGTATGAGGAACTATCGGTCTAACCCTGCTGCAGTCTGTGTTCGATACATCTCCTCAAAGAAGTGAATTGGCGCCACCGCGGTGCGTGAAAAACGGGAAAAGGACGGCATGAAGAAAAGAAAATGGAATTGTTGTTTTGAAGGAGGATAAAAAGGAAGGATTATCATTATGTTTATAAAAAAAAAAAAAAAAAGAAAATAGAAGATCCCAAAGCCTTCTGCGTTGATGATAGCAAAGAAAACAGCAGCAAAAAAGGGGCAGCAGTGAGGGAGGTGAATTTAACGGCATGCGCAAAAAAAAAAAAAAAAAGAAAAAACAAACAAACTAACAAACAACAACAACAAAATGAAATAATAACAATAAAAAAAAAAACGACGCTTAGGCCGATTGTTTTCCCAAAGTGAGGTGGAGAAAGAAAGGTGCAGGTATTGAGGGGAGGGGCTTGAGCTGAATAAAGCGGCTTTCCGAGGGTTTGGAGCAAAAAGGAGGAAAAATGTGGGAAATAAGATAAGAAACGCACGGTGAGACTGAGGAGCAAACGAAGAGAGGCAATAGAGAGGAGAAAGAAATACGAATGGGTCTGGGTGACTGATACTGTTGTAATCATGCCGCGAGGGGATGGGAAAAAAAACCGGCATATGTTGCCAGTGACATTGGCAGTTGGTATGTGTGGAGGCTTCTTTCTCTGTGTATTTGTGGTTGCGGAGTGGGTTACGGGGTCATGATCACGAGAAATAGTGGGGAAAGAGGATGGGGGCAATGAAGTGATGGTGAACTGCCTAATTGTGTAGACTGCATCTCTTTCTTATTTCTTATTCCTTCCTTCTTTTTTTTTTCTTGATGATTATCCCATTGCGATCCTCACATCACGCCCTTTTCTGCCTGCTGCGGTGGTATCATTTCATTGTTTTTATTATTGTTTTCCCTCTCTCTCTGTGTGTGTGTGTTTCTTAATCACAATTGCGGTGGAAAGAAAAAAAAT
>NW_915654.1:0-1589 GCF_000209065.1 Trypanosoma cruzi
GCTGCTGCCCACACGCTGTGGTCTATGCTCTTGTTTTGAATTATGAATGGCGGGAGTCAGAGACACTCTCTTTCAATGTATGTTTGCATGTTCACACACTGGACACCAAACAACCCTGAATTATCCGCTGCTTGGAGGAGTTTCGCGAGCTCCTGCCCACAAGGGTGCTGCACTCGGCGGATCGTTTTCGAGCGGCTGCTGCACCACACGCTGTGGTCTATGTTCTTGTTTTGAATTATGAATGGCGGGAGTCAGAGACACTCTCTTTCAATGTATGTTTGCATGTTCACACAATGGACACCAAACAACCCTGAATTATCCGCTGCTTGGAGGAGTTTCGCGAGCTCCTGCCCACAAGGGTGCTGCACTCGGCGGATCGTTTTCGAGCGGCTGCTGCACCACACGCTGTGGTCTAAATTTTTGTTTTGAATTATGAATGGCGGGAGTCAGAGACACTCTCTTTCAATGTATGTTTGCATGTTCACACACTGGACACCAAACAACCCTGAATTATCCGCTGCTTGGAGGAATTTCGCGAGCTCCTGCCCACAAGGGTGCTGCACTCGGCGGATCGTTTTCGAGCGGCTGCTGCACCACACGCTGTGGTCTAAATTTTTGTTTCGAATTATGAATGGCGGGAGTCAGAGACACTCTCTTTCAATGTATGTTTGCATGTCACACACTGGACACCAAACAACCCTGAATTATCCGCTGCTTGGAGGAGTTTCGCGAGCTCCTGCCCACAAGGGTGCTGCACTCGGCGGATCGTTTTCGAGCGGCTGCTGCACCACACGCTGTGGTCTAAATTTTTTTTTTGAATTATGAATGGCGGGAGTCAGAGACACTCTCTTTCAATGTATGTTTGCGTGTTCACACACTGGACACCAAACAACCCTGAATTATCCGCTGCTTGGAGGAATTTCGCGAGCTCCTGCCCACAAGGGTGCTGCAGTCGGCGGATCGTTTTCGAGCGGCTGCTGCACCACACGCTGTGGTCTATGTTCTTGTTTTGAATTATGAATGGCGGGAGTCAGAGACACTCTCTTTCAATGTATGTTTGCATGTTCACACACTGGACACCAAACAACCCTGAATTATCCGCTGCTTGGAGGAATTTCGCGAGCTCCTGCCCACAAGGGTGCTGCACTCGGCGGATCGTTTTCGAGCGGCTGCTGCACCACACGCTGTGGTCTATGTTCTTGTTTTGAATTATGAATGGCGGGAGTCAGAGGCACTCTCTTTCAATGTATGTTTGCGTGTGCACACACTGGACACCAAACAACCCTGAATTATCCGCTGCTTGGAGGAGTTTCGCGAGCTCCTGCCCACAAGGGTGCTGCAGTCGGCGGATCGTTTTTGAGCGGCGGCTGCACCACACGCTGTGGTCTATGTTTTTGTTTCGAATTATGAATGGCGGGAGTCAGAGACACTCTCTTTCAATGTATGTTTGCGTGTGCACACACTGGACACCAAACAACCCTGAATTATCCGCTGCTTGGAGGAGTTTCGCGAGCTCTTGCCCACAAGGGTGCTGCACTCGGCGGATCGTTTTCGAGCGGCTGCTGCACCACACGCTGTGGTCTAAATTT
>NW_915655.1:0-1589 GCF_000209065.1 Trypanosoma cruzi
GAGGTCGAAAACGACTCCGGAGGCGCCCTCATTCCATATACGCGTGGGCCGCGTGGTGACGTCGAATGCGCAGAAACCGCGGTCCTCTTCCATAGGTGATTGGGCTTCCAGGGGAGAAGTGCGGGAAGGCAACGGCGTGGAAGGGTGGAAATGTCGTCTCCCAACGTTGCCGTGAGGGCGTCTGTAAGTCGCCGAACTGTGTCGGGCCGCGCTGCTAGGCACGCCTCCAGCCATCAAGATATCCGTTTGATGCGGTAGTGTAGATACGCCATCGTTGGCAACGTGTCGACTAGCGGGGGCCTCGTCCCGCCCCGCCGTCTCCGCATCCCGCGCGGGTTGTTGTGCATTATGGCGTGCCTCCCGTTCCTGGAGTTGACCCGTGAGCCTTCCCAAGTTGAATTCGCGCTCCCGTAATTGTGCGCGAGTGTTCTCCAACTGCTGTTTTAGTTCTAGGACCTGGTTGCCGGTCCCGGCGATATTGCACTCCTTTACCAATAGGTTAATATGCGCCTCCTCAACCTGCGAGTTAAGCTGATCATTCCGATTCTGCACGTCCGCGACGGCGTTAGCGTAATCAAAATTAAGGCGCTCCTTTCAGCAGTGATGAGCCCTTTTTGGTGCCCCAACTCCCGGGCTGCCCCCACAGCGGGCAGGAGCACTTGTGTCTCAAAATTAGGGATCTGAGTCGCCCGTAGATTCGCAATATTTCCAATAAGAGTAGAATCCGGCCGTGCTTTAGAGGTAGGTCCATGGAACAAGCATAAGCCTGTCGATGATGCGGCCACAGTTAACGTCTCATCCGACATCTGGTTACCATTAATGAAAGTCATTTGCACCTGGGTCTCGCCACACTGGCACACCATGTCCCTGAGAGGGGAGTCAATACCACACCACTCGGAGACTGTGTAGGGAACCAAAGCCATTTCCTGAAACTTACATGTGAGTCTGGAAAAAAATAAAAACAAAATACACTGCCTATATCGGTTCCATGACCCAAAAAATGGAATTCTTCCCCTGAGATTCATATAGAAGAAAAGTATCATAAAGAAAGCTTTCATTAATAAGGATATAAACATACATTAATTAAGTCAGCCAGCTCTCTCGATACCATCATTCTCACAAGCTCATACAAAAATTTGGACCACAACGTGTGATGCCGCAGCCGCTCGAAAACGATCAGCCGAGTGCAGCACCCGTGTGGGCAAGAGCTCGCGAAATTCCTCCAAGCAGCGGATAGTTCACGGTTGTTTGGTGTCCAGTGTGTGAACACGCAAACAGATAGTGACAGAGAGTGTCTCTGACTCCCACCATTCATAATTGGAAAAAAAAATTTGGACCACAACGTGTGATGCAGCAGCCGCTCGAAAACGATCAGCCGAGTGCAGCACCCGTGTGGGCAAGAGCTCGCGAAATTCCTCCAAGCAGCGGATAGTTCAGGGTTGTTTGGTGTCCAGTGTGTGAACACGCAAACAGATATTGACAGAGTGTGTCTCTGACTCCCATCATTCACAATCGGAAACAAAAATTTGGACCACAACGTGTGATGCAGCAGCCGCTCGAAAACGATCAGCCGAGTGCAGCACCCGTGT
>NW_915656.1:0-1589 GCF_000209065.1 Trypanosoma cruzi
TCGGTGGCGGTGTCGCGCTGGACGCGGCTGTGTTCGGTGGCGACTATGCGTTGTACGCGAGTGCACGCGTGGTGGCGTCGGGGGGCGCTGTGCTGCGCGTGTCGGGGAGCCAGGTGTACGCCGCGCATGGGTTGGTGTTTGGCAGCGGTGTGGAGGCCAACGCGTCCGCCGTCGTAGTGAACGACAACGCCGGTGCGCTGACCGATGGCGCGCTGCTGGAGCTGCGGGGGTCGGCGTCGTTTGCGTCCGGGTCGTGGCTGTCGGTGCGCGGCAACAGCATCAGCGGCAGGCTCCTGTCGGTGCCGCCGTACCCACGCCGTGCGGAGCTTGTGCAGAGCACACTGACGCTCCACGGGAACGCCGGCAGTGGGCCCGTCGTGATGGACGGCACCGTAGCTCTTGGGGGCGCCGGCCGAAGGTTCGTCGTGGGGTGCCTGACGCTCGACGGGCAGGCGTTGCAGCCGATGGACTACAGGTCCGCCGGCATCATCGGGGAATTCCGTCCCGTGGCGTGTGGCGTGTGCGACGCCGACGTGCGCTGCTTTGCTGCTGCGACGAGGACGATGTCGGGGTCGTGCGGCTGCCGCTGCGCTGAGGGCGGGTACGGGCGCGACTGCCTGCCGGTGTACCTACCGCACGTGGACGGGTGCAACCTCACGCCTGCCCCGCCGCCGCTGAGCCACACGGCGACACTGACGGAGACGCGCAGCCTGACAACAACGTGGACGGCGACGCCGACACCGAGCCTGAGCACGGCGCGCTACAGTCCGACGGAGACCCTGCAGGTGACGGAGACGTTGGCACTGCCGCCCACGCGGACCCCGACGGCGTCGGTGAGCAGCACGCCGTGGTGGAGCGACGTGGCGTGCCCGACGCTCGCCGTGACGACGACGGCGGCTGGTGGGAGCCTGACGCAGAACGACATCCGCGGCGGTGGGAGCACCGTCCCGACGCTGCTGATGGTGGCGCTGCCGCCGCCGTTTCGATGGGCACGCGACCCGCAGCTCGGCACGCACCTGAGCTTCGTGCCGGTGTCGACGGCGCAGCCTCGCGGGTTTGGCGGTCCGTGGGGAGCGATGCTGAGCAACGCGACGTGGGTGCGCAACGCGACGAATCCGTCCACCGTCCTGGAGCTGGCTGTGCCCGTGCACCGCGGTTACTTCATTGCTGCCGACGAGACGATAGTCATTCGCTGCGACGCTGCGGCGGTGTCTGGCGGCTGCAGGGGTGTGCTGCTTGGGTCCTTCACGATCAGGTCTGCCACGCTGCCCGCCGCTGCCAGCGCCCTCTCGGCGATCACCGGCGTTGTTGCGGGTGCGGCGGCTGTTGCCGTTGTGGTGACCGGCGGGCTGGGCTCCGTCCTGGAGATGCAGGCGCTCGGCGTGTTCGCGAGGATGTCGTGCGCCTCGGCGCAGGAGCGTGCGAGCACCGTTGCGCTGCCGTACTTCCTGTCGGTGTTCGCTGCCCTTGACCCGCTGTGGATGGTGGTGGGCAACGCGCTGCTCGCCGCTGTGTTTGGGTGCGTGCACTGCGGTGCGACGGCGGCCTTCCAGCGGTGGCGCGGCGTGGACGCGGCGAGTGCGTGGACG
>NW_915657.1:0-1590 GCF_000209065.1 Trypanosoma cruzi
CTTTATTATGATCCTGGCATTTACTTCATTAACAAAAAGAGAGGCTTCATTCCTTTTTCTCCCCCCTAAATGTGTCGAACACATGTCAGGATTTCATTCTGCATCCCCATTGTTTCCCCCATTATTACCACATGTCCCTCGCTGCACTCCAGCCCGTGTGACCCCCCTCCAAAAATTTTCTTCTCATTACTGCCATCAGCAGGACGGCGCCTTTAACTCCACTGCTCTTGCCGCTGCGCTCCCCTCATTATTCCTGTGGCCACTCCGCACACAAACAGCCTGCTGGCAGACAACAGCAACGGAGCAATACACCAGAGAAAATCCCCTGGCCTATTTAGGCGTCTCCCTCGGTGCGCAAAAATTAAAAAAATCGTGCTTCAAGAGGACCAACGGCAAGGCCAAAGACAAAATCAAAGAAAATAACGTATATAAAAAAATATATATATATAAAAGGATATATATATGTACATATACGGCAGCAATACACCAGAGAAAATCTCCTGGCCTATTTAGGCGTCTCCCTCGATGCGCAAAAATAAAAAAAATCGTGCTTCAAGAGGACCAACGGCAAGGCCAAACACAAAATTGCGGAGAATAGGTTATATATAAATATATATATGGCAAGGAAGACGAGACATTCTTGCTTTCCGTAACACTCAAACAAGTCCACATGCCCGTTCCCCCTTCTTCCCAAAATACATAATAATTTCATTTAAAAGGCTTCTCTCTACAATACTCCCTCTTTGCTTGAGAATTTTTTGTAAACACGAATATTCTTGCTTCATCGTATCTCTATTTTATTATTATTATTATTATTTTTTGCGTTTTGCACAATATTTACTCATAAAAAATTTACATGCAGCGCCACCCCAAAATTACCGTAATTTGAGTTTGTGTCTTTTTTTTTTATTGCTGTGCGTTACGCCTCGCCTATTCTCAGCTCCCCGCTCCGCCTTCTCGTCGGGTTTATTTTGTTCCTAATGGAAATCACACCCAGCTTGCCTCTGGCAACAACACTCTCAGAGGGTGTCAGAGAAAAAGTGCCCACAAAAACACGTATGAAATGGATGCAGCGCTGCAAACACCACAATTTATTTGGTTTCGCATCAGCAGCGTGCGTCAAGTGCAACGCCGAGGTCACCCCCCACACACACACTCGTCCACCCAAAAGACACCGCTCGGAAAAAAAAAACGCGACACGGAGAACAAGAATACAGAAAGGGTGCGTGCTGGGCACATACAAAAAACGGGGGGCACACAACATCACAGGCGATAGACAGCAACAAAACAACAAAAAAGAACACATTATGAGCCCCGAAAAAAGCTGGAGTAAAGGCGAAAAAAGAAAAATAATAAAGAAAATAAGAGAATGCACGAAAAATATAAATTTTCAGGAGGCATAAAAAAGGATTAAAAATAAAGCCAAACACAGAAAGAGGCCAAATCTAAAATTATAATTAGTCACGGCTGTAAAGATAAAGCCTCAAAAAAATCAAATACAATACCAAAGTGCTTATCTCAATCCCACTTTTTTCAACCGCAATCTGGGCACTTTATAATTAATTCTGCATGCTCTGTCAATCAACCACA
>NW_915658.1:0-1590 GCF_000209065.1 Trypanosoma cruzi
TCCTCCAAGCAGCGGATAGTTCCGGGTTGTTTGGTGTTCAGTGTGTGAACACGCAAACAGACATTGAAAGAGAGTGTCTCTGACCACCACCATTCATAATTCGAAACAAAAATTTAGACCACAGCGTGTGGTGCAGCAGCCGCTCGAAAACGATTATCCGAGTGCAGCACCCCTGTGGGCAAGATCTCGCGAAATTCCTCCAAGCAGCGGATAGTTCCGGGTTGTTTGGTGTTCAGTGTGTGAAAACGCAAACAGACATTGAAAGAGAGTGTCTCTGACCACCACCATTCATAATTCGAAACAAAAATTTAGACCACAACGTGTGGTGCAGCAGCCGCTCGAAAACGATTATCCGAGTGCAGCACCCCTGTGGGCAGGAGCTCGCGAAATTCCTCCAAGCAGCGGATAGTTCAGGGTTGTTTGGCGTCCAGTGTGTGAACACGCAAACAGACATTGAAAGAGAGTGCCTCTGACCACCACCATTCATAATTCGAAACAAAAACATAGACCACAACGTGTGGTGCAGCAGCCGCTCGAAAACGATTATCCGAGTGCAGCACCCCTGTGGGCAAGATCTCGCGAAATTCCTCCAAGCAGCGGATAGTTCCGGGTTGTTTGGTGTTCAGTGTGTGAACACGCAAACAGACATTGAAAGAGAGTGTCTCTGACCACCACCATTCATAATTCGAAACAAAAATTTAGACCACAACGTGTGGTGCAGCAGCCGCTCGAAAACGATTATCCGAGTGCAGCACCCCTGTGGGCAGGAGCTCGCGAAATTCCTCCAAGCAGCGGATAGTTCAGGGTTGTTTGGCGTCCAGTGTGTGAACACGCAAACAGACATTGAAAGAGAGTGCCTCTGACCACCACCATTCATAATTCGAAACAAAAATTTAGACCACAGCGTGTGGTGCAGCAGCCGCTCGAAAACGATCCGCCGAGTGCAGCACCCTTGTGGGCAAGATCTCGCGACATTCCTCCAAGCAGCGGATAGTTCAGGGTTGTTTGGCGTCCAGTGTGTGAACACGCAAACAGACATTGAAAGAGAGTGCCTCTGACCACCACCATTCATAATTCGAAACAAAAACATAGACCACAGCGTGTGGTGCAGCAGCCACTCGAAAACGATTATCCGACTGCAGCACCCTTGTGGGCAAGATCTCGCGACATTCCTCCAAGCAGCGGATAGTTCAGGGTTGTTTGGCGTCCAGTGTGTGAACACGCAAACAGACATTGAAAGAGAGTGCCTCTGACCACCACCATTCATAATTCGAAACAAAAACATAGACCACAGCGTGTGGTGCAGCAGCCGCTCGAAAACGATCCGCCGAGTGCAGCACCCTTGTGGGCAAGATCTCGCGACATTCCTCCAAGCAGCGGATAGTTCAGGGTTGTTTGGCGTCCAGTGTGTGAACACGCAAACAGACATTGAAAGAGAGTGCCTCTGACCACCACCATTCATAATTCGAAACAAAAACATAGACCACAGCGTGTGGTGCAGCAGCCGCTCGAAAACGATTATCCGACTGCAGCACCCTTGTGGGCAAGATCTCGCGACATTCCTCCAAGCAGCGGATAGTTCAGGGTTGT
>NW_915659.1:0-1590 GCF_000209065.1 Trypanosoma cruzi
GGTGCGCTGAGGCACGCTGCTCAATCGTGGACACACACAATTTGGACTCACACGTGATCTCGCAGTTGGCGAAGCACGTCGACCCGTTCGACCTTCCCCAGCACACAGTTTGATATTTGTGGAAGTACACCACAGTGCTGACCC
The DNA here is from genome assembly GCF_000209065.1 of Trypanosoma cruzi. Lineage (NCBI taxonomy): Eukaryota > Euglenozoa > Kinetoplastea > Trypanosomatida > Trypanosomatidae > Trypanosoma > Trypanosoma cruzi. Next base: position 145 of record NW_915659.1, read on the forward strand.
AGGTGTTTTCGCTGGTCGCATTGACGTGAAGGGAGAAGCTTCGGAAGGGCAGGAACCCTGGTTGAAAGGAGAGAAGCGTTTTTCCATGAATTTCACCGTTATGCTGCCACAATAAAGAGACGCGCGACAAGGACGCGTCTGGCTACTCCACAAGATGAACGAACCATCCCGCTACAGCAGCAAGCCAACGTGCCCGTATTGAATCCGGAGTGGATCAAGGACCAGTTGAACCCGGCTACCTTGGAGGGACTCATGCAAGTTTGGGGACTCGTCGGGCGGTCTCCTTTCCCTCAATCCTCCTCCGGTAAAGCGCGCGAGGTCTCGCGGAGGATTCCAGTCGCCGACGCGCGATGGTTGAATTAAGCGGGTATAAATGAGGACGTTTCTTCTGCGATAACAGGCGGATGGATAATACCTTTTTCGGCTGTGGAGGAGAAAACCACCAGTTTACGACGACGATGGATCGCGTGGCCGTGCGACAGGAACAGAGACGTCCCCTATGAGGCTCATGCTCCTCATTTACACATTTCCCATTATTTGCCGCCTGTGATGGCTGAGGCCACTTCCTGCCTGGATGTAAAGGCATCCTTTTCTCATGTTTCTTTACCGCGGGAGACGCGGCATCCCTTTCGATGCCGCGTGGAGGACGGCACGCTGGTGGAGCTGACACGGCTCCCAATGGGATACAAGGTCGGCCCGGAAATCCTCCAGATTATTATTACTTCGGCAATTGCAGGGGTGACGACGGTGGTTCGCCGTCTCTGGGCTGCACCTCCATTGGTGCGTGTCGGCGTTTGGATCGGTAATATACGCATTGCAGTGTCGGAAAGCGGTGCGACATTGTGGGAAGCCCTACTGCTTTGTGGTGCGGACGGCTGTCACGCCACGATAGGAGAGGACCGCGAATCGGGCGCCACGCAGTACACCTTCCTGCGGTGCAATTTGATCACTCACTCCATACAGTGTCGCTGAGTGAGAATTTGTTCGGTCTGTATGCGCCATGCCGGCGCTCAATTCACCAGCCATCGCGGAAATGGAGGTTATGGCGTCACGGTTTTTTAACGCGGCTGCCATTTTGGGCACGCGTTTATGCGACTACTACTTTTTCAGCAAGGCAGTGCGACGACGATTATCCGCACTTGACCGGGGATTTTGCTGGAGACATCCCCGACGAACCTACCGCCGGCAGAGATCGCCTTGGGCGAGAGATTGCGACACATCATCGAGAATATAATCGTAGGCGAATCATCAAGCGTACGGAAAAGGCATCGGCTGCCATCATCGTGGATGCATCGCTCCGTGGTTGGGGAGCCGTTTTCATTCCAGACTTCGGCGACTTTAAAATCGCCGGAGGAAAATGGGAGAGGAAGCCTTTTCTTATCATGCAGGCCGAGGCACGCGCGGTACGCTTGGCCTTATCGGCCTTGATAGCCATCTTGCCACCCA
>NW_915660.1:0-1590 GCF_000209065.1 Trypanosoma cruzi
GCACACACAATAATGTGCCCATTGTATATATGCATGCACACCCATGCAGGCCCGTTGGTGCTCTCTTTTGCACGACACGCACCGCTGCCGTCCTGCCTGGCTGCATGGGCGGAGCACCGTAACTGTTTCTGTTTTGTTTTCATTGCATTGAGTGGGCGACCTCTCTCTCTCTCCCTGTGTGTGTGTTTTGCTTTACGGGAGCAATGAGAGTGTGTGTGCGCTGGTAGTCCCACGCTTCGGCTTTTTGTTTTGTTTTTCTTTTTGATTTTGTGGTTGAGTGCACCCATTCCGCGGCTGCGTGTGTGTGTGTGTGATGATATGAGTAATTTGCGTGTGTGCTTATCTGCCTCTCTCTGCCGTTGCTTTCTTCAGACTCTCTTGTGGCGCACAGCTGCTCTGCAAGTATAGGCGCTGACAAACACACACACACATGCACACACATGCCGTGCTTAAAACGCTGAGAATGCACGCACGCACAGGATTGTGGCTGCCGAGGCCCTCGCGAGGGGGAAAAAACCTGCATTTTTTTTTTTGACATGTTGCTCGGTGTGTGCTGACGCGTGAAGAATAACAACACGCCCCAATAAGCAGAAAAGAAGTAAAACAAAATGGCGCTGAGCGGCACACCGGTAAGCCAAAAATACGCAATCACCAATAAAAAAGCCGGCGATCACCCAGCAGGCACATCAAGCGTCCTCAAAACCAACCTGGAACAGACAAAAAAAAAGAGACAATCATAGAAAACAAAGATCCCCGCCCCCAAACAGGAAAAACATTAAAGAAAACGCGATTCTTTTTTTTGTCCTTACTGCCGGGGTTGGCCGCCGCAAGAAATAAAAAATGGTAGGGCGGTGGCCCCGGACGCTAGATACAGCACGACGTGTCGAATTATCCAAGTTGCAGCGGCTGCCCCGGACGTTAGATACAGCACGACGTGTCGAATTATCCAAGTTGCAGCGGCTGCCCCGGACGTTAGATACGGGACGACGTGTCGAATTATCCAAGCTGCAGCGGTGGCCTCGGGCGTTAGATATATGACGACTTACAGTAGTAACCACGCTGCGGCTGCGCATCCTAAACACGTCTTTTTCGTTTTCCAGGGGACAACGCAAATGTGCTCGATTGTTCGAAGATCGACATTAATACTTTACGTGAAAAGGAGTCGCGCGACCGCATTTTTTTAGCTCAGTGGCAAACACGCTCACAATGTCATCCGGGGACGCGGGTTCGATTCCCGCAGAAGCCTAAGTTTTTTCCATTTTTTTTTTTTGAATTCTTGTTTCATATTGCTTTTTAAACTTCTGGTTTGCAGGACGGTGTGCGAGTTCTGCAATCGCACTGATTCCATCTGTTTCGTGGTTTGTGCGGCTGCGGCTGCGGTGGTGGCCGCGTGAGAGTGAGTGTGAGAGAGCCATGCACCGCCCGCATACACACACTTCCTTCTCTCTCTGTGTGTGTGTCCCCTTGCATGGACTCTCGTCGTCGCCTCACCCCACGAAGCACACACAATAATGTGCCCATTGTATATATGCATGCACACCCATGCAGGCCCGTTGGTGCTCTCTTTTGCACGACACGCACCGCTGCCGT
>NW_915662.1:0-1591 GCF_000209065.1 Trypanosoma cruzi
TTGGCGTCCAGTGTCTGAACACACAAACAGACATTGAAAGAGAGTGTCTCTGACCACCACCATTCATAATTCGAAACAAAAATTTAGACCACAACGTGCGGTGCAGCGGCCGCTCGAAAACGATCCGCCGACTGCAGCACCCTTGTGGGCAAGATCTCGCGACATTCCTCCAAGCAGCGGATGGTTCAGGGTTGTTTGGCGTCCAGTGTGTGAACACGCAAACAGACATTGAAAGAGAGTGCCTCTGACCACCACCATTCATAATTCGAAACAAAAATTTAGACCACAACGTGCGGTGCAGCGGCCGCTCGAAAACGATCCGGCGAGTGCAGCACCCTTGTGGGCAAGATCTCGCGAAATTCCTCCAAGCAGCGGATAGTTCAGGGTTGTTTGGCGTCCAGTGTGTGAACACGCAAACAGACATTGAAAGAGAGTGTCTCTGACCACCACCATTCATAATTCGAAACAAAAATTTAGACCACAACGTGCGGTGCAGCATCCACTCGAAAACGATCCGCCGAGTGCAGCACCCTTGTGGGCAAGATCTCGCGACATTCCTCCAAGCAGCGGATGGTTCAGGGTTGTTTGGCGTCCAGTGTCTGAACACACAAACAGACATTGAAAGAGAGTGTCTCTGACCACCACCATTCATAATTCGAAACAAAATTTAGACCACAACGTGCGGTGCAGCAGCCGCTCGAAAACGATCCGCCGACTGCAGCACCCTTGTGGGCAAGATCTCGCGACATTCCTCCAAGCAGCGGATAGTTCAGGGTTGTTTGGCGTCCAGTGTGTGAACACGCAAACAGACATTGAAAGAGAGTGTCTCTGACCACCACCATTCATAATTCGAAACAAAAATTTAGACCACAACGTGCGGTGCAGCAGCCGCTCGAAAACGATCCGGCGAGTGCAGCACCCTTGTGGGCAAGATCTCGCGACATTCCTCCAAGCAGCGGATAGTTCAGGGTTGTTTGGCGTCCAGTGTGTGAACACGCAAACAGACATTGAAAGAGAGTGTCTCTGACCACCACCATTCATAATTCGAAACAAAAATTTAGACCACAACGTGCGGTGCAGCATCCGCTCGAAAACGATACGCCGACTGCAGCACCCATGTGGGCAAGATCTCGCGACATTCCTCCAAGCAGCGGATAGTTCAGGGTTGTTTGGCGTCCAGTGTGTGAACACGCAAACAGACATTGAAAGAGAGTGTCTCTGACCACCACCATTCATAATTCGAAACAAAAATTTTGACCACAACGTGCGGTGCAGCGGCCGCTCGAAAACGATCCGGCGAGTGCAGCACCCCTGTGGGCAAGATCTCGCCAAATTCCTCCAAGCAGCGGATAGTTCAGGGTTGTTTGGCGTCCAGTGTGTGAACACGCAAACAGACATTGACAGAGAGTGCCTCTGACCACCACCATTCATAATTCGAAACAAAAATTTAGACCACAACGTGCGGTGCAGCAGCCGCTCGAAAACGATCCGCCGAGTGCAGCACCCATGTGGGCAAGATCTCGCGACATTCCTCCAAGCAGCGGATAGTTCAGGGTTGTTTGGTGTCCCAGTGTGTGAACACGCAAACAGA
>NW_915663.1:0-1591 GCF_000209065.1 Trypanosoma cruzi
GTTGTTTGGTGTCCAGTGTGTGCACACGCAAACATACATTGAAAGAGAGTGCCTCTGACTCCCGCCATTCATAATTCGAAACAAAAACATAGACCACAACGTGTGGTGCAGCAGCCGCTCGAAAACGATCCGCCGAGTGCAGCACCATTGTGGGCAGGAGCTCGCGAAATTCCTCCAAGCAGCGGATAGTTCAGGGTTGTTTGGTGTCCAGTGTGTGCACACGCAAACATACATTGAAAGAGAGTGTCTCTGACTCCCGCCATTCATAATTCAAAACAAAAATTTAGACCACAGCGTGTGGTGCAGCAGCCGCTCGAAAACGATCCGCCGAGTGCAGCACCCTTGTGGGCAGGAGCTCGCGAAATTCCTCCAAGCAGCGGATAGTTCAGGGTTGTTTGGTGTCCAGTGTGTGCACACGCAAACATACATTGAAAGAGAGTGCCTCTGACTCCCGCCATTCATAATTCAAAACAAAAATTTAGACCACAGCGTGTGGTGCAGCAGCCGCTCGAAAACGATCCGCCGAGTGCAGCACCCTTGTGGGCAGGAGCTCGCGAAATTCCTCCAAGCAGCGGATAGTTCAGGGTTGTTTGGTGTCCAGTGTGTGCACACGCAAACATACATTGAAAGAGAGTGCCTCTGACTCCCGCCATTCATAATTCGAAACAAAAACATAGACCACAACGTGTGGTGCAGCAGCCGCTCGAAAACGATCCGCCGAGTGCAGCACCCTTGTGGGCAAAAGCTCGCGAAATTCCTCCAAGCAGCGGATAGTTCAGGGTTGTTTGGTGTCCAGTGTGTGAACACGCAAACATACATTGAAAGAGAGTGCCTCTGACTCCCGCCATTCATAATCAAAACAAAATTTAGAGCACAGCGTGTGGTGCAGCAGCCGCTCGAAAACGATCCGCCGAGTGCAGCACCCTTGTGGGCAGGAGCTCGCGAAATTCCTCCAAGCAGCGGATAATTCCGGGTTGTTTGGTGTCCAGTGTGTGCACACGCAAACATACATTGAAAGAGAGTGCCTCTGACTCCCGCCATTCATAATTCAAAACAAAAACATAGACCACAACGTGTGGTGCAGCAGCCGCTCGAAAACGATCCGCCGACTGCAGCACCATTGTGGGCAGGAGCTCGCGAAATTCCTCCAAGCAGCGGATAGTTCAGGGTTGTTTGGTGTCCAGTGTGTGAACACGCAAACATACATTGAAAGAGAGTGTCTCTGACTCCCGCCATTCATAATTCGAAACAAAAACATAGACCACAACGTGTGGTGCAGCAGCCGCTCGAAAACGATCCGCCGAGTGCAGCACCCTTGTGGGCAGGAGCTCGCGAAATTCCTCCAAGCAGCGGATAGTTCCGGGTTGTTTGGTGTCCAGTGTGTGAACACGCAAACATACATTGAAAGAGAGTGCCTCTGACTCCCGCCATTCATAATTCGAAACAAAAACATAGACCACAACGTGTGGTGCAGCAGCCGCTCGAAAACGATCCGCCGACTGCAGCACCATTGTGGGCAAGAGCTCGCGAAATTCCTCCAAGCAGCGGATAGTTCAGGGTTGTTTGGTGTCCAGTGTGTGAACACGCAAAC
>NW_915664.1:0-1591 GCF_000209065.1 Trypanosoma cruzi
CGCCCAGGATCCGCCGCAGCCACCGCCGACTTGCCGGGTGGATTGCCCCGTTGGTCAGCATGACAAATGGTTGAAAGTCCAGCCCGTTGGCCAGTGCCCAGTAACGGTACTTTTGTCGTTTTTACGTGAGGCGATCCCGTGCAGCGCGTAGTGCGTCTGCCTCTTCCATGGACTCCTCTGACACATATGCGGTGACCCGCCCGGCGTACGTGACGGTCACGTCGGTGATTGCGTACGTGTCGAGTCTCACGATGAGGATGTCCGGCCGCTGCCAGCTTGCTTCCGTCAGGCGCGGTTCCATGCCGCATTGGAATCCGCACAGTCGCAACCCATTTGCAAACGTCATGCTGATCATTTCGTGGCGTGTGGTCCGCGGGTTTTGTTGGAGTCGTGTGCACGTATGCACGTGCTCATTGGATGCGTCTGCCCCACATACGCACTTCTGTCCCTCCGGCAGCACACGCACCAGTAGTCGTTCCCGTAGGTAGGTGGAGAGACCCTGTCGTCCGCACGCACCTGCGGGTCCGTGAGGAGTCTGCCAGCGCCTGCCGCCGTGTTGGACACGAACACCTTGCGATCAGAAGTCTGCATGGTTTCGTGAGGGTCGCTCTGGTGCTTTGCGTCCAACTCTTCGGTCAGGACGCGTTGCTTCCCTTCTCGCCAAGACACGCGTACGCAAACTCCGCAATCTCCCTCTGACGCCGGAGACCGAAGCCTCCGCGGCGCACTGGGAGGGCCGCAATGTCTCGTGCGCGCTTCGTAACGGGTCCGTCCATGATGACGCCCGGTACGCCTGCGACGCGGTCGTCGAACCACCCCGCCGCTGCTCTCGTGTGTACTGGGGCATGCTTCCGTAGGAGAAACGTCACGCGTGGCAGCGCCGACAGGAGCCGCCACTGCGTGTGCTTCGCAAACGGAAGCTCCACAATTGCTCGGAACGGGCGGTCGGTTTCCTCCGCCTTGCGTTGCACAAACTGCGTAATCAGCTCGCTCTCTGGGTCGTCTGCCACTCCTGCACCGAGCACGCGGGCAAACGGCCGAATGTATTCCGCGGGCATGTCCACGGGCTCTCTCGATTGAGGACCTCCGTCTTGTCCTTGTTTGTCTCGATGCCCAGGGCACGCACCGCCCGGGAGGTCGCCTCGCACACCTTCCCAAGCATGCCCGGTGGTGCCGCCATCGTGGCGTCGTCCAGGTACGCCGTGAAGCTGGCGTTGGAAAAGCTGCTTTCCAGTTGGCGGAGTGTGGCGATGGTGCCGATGGAGAAGAGGACCGGTCGCAGCACCATGCCCCGGCGCACTCCCCGCATCGACTTCCACGAGTGGACCAATTGTCCTTTTTCGTAAAAGCCCACCAGCCCCTCCGTGCCCAGGAGGAGTCTTGTGACACGCCACGGTGGGCTTCATGTGGTGTTCCCATAGACGGCGGATAGGATGGCCGTGCGGCTGATGGCGTTGTACGCATTCCGGCCGTCCAACATGGCCACACTGCCCTTGATGTGGAAGTCCTGCCAAACCTTCTCAATCGCCAATTCTATGTTGTTGCCGACACCATACTGCAGGTTCTTAAGGCCAGGTTGTGAGGGCTGGCA
>NW_915665.1:0-1592 GCF_000209065.1 Trypanosoma cruzi
AACCGCTGAATGGGACTCCACGTCTAAGGTCCAAATAAGTAACACGAAGCACTTCACCGGCCTCGTCACAGCGTTGCCTCGAATCACCACGGCAGAGTTGTTCAGTACACACAGCGATGAGGAGTATCTAGGTCCTTCAAGATGTATCAGCGTACCGTCACCGCCAGCCATGTGAAACGTGTTGCCCACCACCGCAAACACGGAGTGCCACGACACCCTCAGCGCAGATCCAACAACGTAAATGGCGCTTGACGATGTCGTCACGCTCTGAAACACATTGCCACTCAGCACCACCGCGGAGTCGTTGCTGATCACCAGTCCATTCATCGCAACACACGACGGGCAGTCAAGTTCCAAACCCGGCCGAGGGATCGGCCTCGTGACCGTGAAGCGGTTCCCGCTGATCGTGATGTTCGTGTGCGGCGGAAACACACCCTCCGGACTGAGCAGCGCGTCACTAAATCTGTTGCCGGTGACGACTATGTTCAGCGCCCCAACAGCGGCGTACGCGTTGCCCAACAGCAACAGCACGGCGCCGTCCCTCCACGTGCATCCATCAAACGTGACATTCGCCACGTCGCCCGTCATCGCCCCAACCAGCACCGTCAGGCTCATGCCGCCCCCGCTGAACGTCACGTTGCGGTAGCACAGCCACGACAGCCCGCCGCCCACCGCCTGCGCAACCTCGGGGTACACCATGTCGCTGATGCACTCACCAACCGGCGGTGGCGGTGGTGGCGGCGATGGCGATGGCGATGGCGATGGCGATGGCGGTGACGGTGGTGGCGGGCCAGCAGGCACAGGCGCTGGGACGCACACATCGCCGTGCCCTCCAGCAGCGCACCGGCACTTGCAGCCGCTGACCGCCGTCGTCAGCGGAGCAAAGCAGTCGCCCTCCTTCGTGCACTCCCCGCACGCAGCAACCGTCGTCACGCTGGTGATGCCGTTCAGCGCCAGTTCAGCCGCCGTCGTCACCTCCCGTCCCGCGACCGTCAGGCACCCAGCAACGAACCGGTAGCCGGCGTCAGCCTGCGATAGCAGAGGTACCGACAGCCCCGTCGAGCCCATCGTGCAGCCCGTCAGCGTCACCACACTGCTGCCGTCGATGTTCATAGTAGTTATTAGGGAGTAATGAAACATCGCACCCACTCCCACGTCGTTGTAGCGCCAATCCAGCCAGCTTGAATGGTGGACGGTAAAAAAGCTTAGTGAATATATGGCATAGGACACGGAGCCGCTGTTCCCCACCACGCGCAGCACGCTGTGATCTGACACGCTCAATTCTTGTTGCTGACACAGCAGGCTTGTCCCGGAGGACATTGTATTGTTGAGCAGCGCAAAAACGGAGTGGTCACTCACACTGAGGATATTCACGTAAAACATATGCATGTACCCAGCGAAGCTGCAGTACTGCACATACAGCGAGCTGCCACGCTCCAGCGTCAGCGTCCCTGTCGAGTACAAACCAAGCGCACCGTACCTCAAGGAATGAGCCTTGACGTTGCTGACCAACAGCGAGGACGCACTAAACATGATGTTCACCAGTAAAATACGCTCAGCATGTTGGTCCTAATGTGTGGCAGCTGGAACTC
>NW_915666.1:0-1592 GCF_000209065.1 Trypanosoma cruzi
TTTTTTCGTTTGCTCGTGTTCCTCGTTCCTCAAAATAAATATGATGACCCGCCCGTCGGCCGCCATCGCAGTGCACGTCCGTCCGCCCACGTGGAGATGTGGAAGAGCGCCCCGTCGCCCGGAGACGGAGCTGCAGCGGAGAGCGCAAAGCACAACCCCGTGACGCTGCTGCCCGATTGGGGTGCGTCCGCAGTGCCGCCCGCCACACCATCCACGCTGCCCAATAAATTTATTGGCGGCAAAATCCCGGAATCAGAGTCGCCGCGGCCGCTTCCTCGGAACCTCGCCCTCGTCTCCCTCCGCATCCTCCGCGGATGTCGGGTCGTCCGCTAGAGGCGGGTCAACGACCGGTATTGGGTAGCCACTGATGTTCGGGAAGGCGGTGCACACATCGGCGTATTGGGGGCACACAATGCTCCCACGCCAGGGACCCGATGGCGGCGTAACGGTTTCACCCTCCTGGCACTCGTGCCACGCATCGTCATCAAGAAACCGCACGCTCAGTGTGCCGTCGCCGCATCGAGTGTCCACACACACATCGCCAATATATTCGTCGTCGAATTGAAGCTCCTGCCCCTTCACGCACCGCGAGTTCGGACCAACGACACAGCCAGGCATTACGGAAGGATCGCCGTTGGTGCACCCAGTATCAGAATACGCCTCAACATACGGACATCTGCTCATGAAGAGGTCATCACCGCCAACTCGGGGATCAGAGAAGTACCGATACTCCTCTGGCAGGGCTTCCTCGTGCCTCTTCAGGTCACAGCGCCCCAGGGACAGACGGTCGTACGTGCAGAAGAACTTTTCTTCGTCGTCAACCTGGTTGCAGAACAGATCAGGGTATTCGGTGATGCCGTCGGTCAAGCACTTCTTTTCCAGCAGCCCACAGCCAGAGTTGTTGCCCCACCACAACAACTCCGCCGCACTGTAGTTTGCCAAATAAACACCCATGTCCTCAAACGCTGCAAGCGTCAGTGCCGAGTACAGCCCAACCTCCACAATACTAGTCATCATCTCGTCCCTCACGCTGTTTGATTTCCAATGCGACAGTAAAGTGTCAGAACCACCCTCGTCCTCCAGCTCAATGCCCTCAAGCGTGGGGCAGTTGTGGTACTGACGCGCCATCGCCTTCGTCTTCGGCGTTGAAATCACCGACACCTTGGACATCCCGCGCACGTTCGGGACCTCGGAAATCATATTTAACATCAAAAACATCTCCCGTACAAACCCAAGGGCATGCCCCAACTCGTGGGCCGCTACACGCACGTCTCCATTTGTCACCGCTATTTGCTTCGGGTCAAAGTTCACGGCAGCAGCAAATGGACGACCATCATCCAGCAAGAAGCACGGAATCGCCCACGCGGCTGGACCAGAAGTCGGAAAAATATTGGCGTAGAGAATCATGTCGGCACCAACCACACCCACCGTGTGGTGCTTGTGTGGGATGGTGAAGTTATCGCACATCCCCAGACCGGTTCGAGGAATGAGGACGGGGCGCGTCACGGGCCTCACGGAGAGACGCTCCGCGTGCAGCTGAATTGCGGCGGGGAGAGTTTGCCTCAGAATAATGCTCCTCCTCTCCTCCGTCA
>NW_915667.1:0-1592 GCF_000209065.1 Trypanosoma cruzi
CATGGATGGCGTTGCTTTTGTTTGTGCCCTCGTGCATGCGTTGTGCGGCGGGCTTCTCTTTCCCATGACACCGCCCTTGTGCGGAAGAGTGGAGGGAGCGGAGGTGTGACGGAGTGTGAGTGGCCGTTGTTTCCGCACATGTGGATCTTCCATACATGTGGCACCTCTCGGCAGCCTCTCGCAGCACCCAGGCCGTGGATCGAGAGGATGTGAGGGTCTTCCCCAAGCACAAGGAGGACAACAAGATGCAGTTCATGACGGCCAACCTGATCCGCGGGTGGTTCCAGCGCATGGAGCACGTGCGCAGGTACGCGTTCGGTGTTGCACCCATGATTGGGGAGGAGAGGCGGCACGACATTGTGGCGCTGTGGGTGTTGTGTGGCGGTGTCATACCGGCGGTTTTGAGGATGTGGAGGACACGGAGCTGTTTGACTGGGAGGAGGTCGCTGACGTCGCGGCGCAGCGGGAGTGCATGACGGACTGCCTGTGCTGGGAGGGCCCGACGATCCCGAGGCCTGTGCTGGAGGGGCGTGTGTTGAGGTGAGCGCGGCGTGCTGGTGAGGGACTGCGGAGAGAGAATAACGGTAATAGTAACTGTGGGAGTGTGAGGAACGGTGCACGGGCGAGGAGCACTTCTTTTTTTTTTTTTCTGGTTTGATTGTTTTTGAGCGGCGCTCACCCAATTGTTTTTGCGTTGGTGTGTGACTCTCATTGCTGGATGGGACGGTGCGTGGCTGTGTGACTTGTCTCTCTTTGCTTCCGCTCTGCGTTGACGTGTTGTTATTTTGTGCTTAAAGCTGCACGCAAGTGACAGGAATGATGGCGATGATGATGACTGGCCGTGTGCTGCTGGTGTGTGCCCTCTGCGTGCTGTGGTGCGGTGCCGGCGGTGGCTACGCGTGGGATTTTGGCAGCGAATCGTTGAATGAATATTATTACGGCGCATACGGTGTATACTGTAATGCTTCCCTCAACGCTACTTTTTGCGAAGAAAAAAGAAAAGCAATTAAACACAAAGAAGCCGCCCTACAGAAGAATACCGCTCAGAGCGGGACTGGGAGTGGCCAACCGAATGCCGGTGGTTCCTCTGGGAGGCAGGACCAAACTTTGGAGGAAAGTGGTTTGGGTCAACCGGAAGGAACCGCAGGCGAAGGTACACCAGAATTAAACAAGCCTGGAGAGGGAGGAACAGAAACACCAACACCACTATCATCACCACCAACAGCAACAGTCACTGCCGCTCAAACAAGTGCCACGAGGACGCCTGACGAGAGTGACGGCAGCACCGCGGCCTCCCACTCCACCTCCCCTCTTCTGCTTCTTCTTGTTGCGTGTGCGGCTGCGGCTGCGGTGGTGGCCGCGTGAGAGTGAGTGTGAGAGAGCCATGCACCGCCCGCACACACACTCGTCCTTCTCTCTCTGTGTGTGTCCACTTGCATGGACTCTCGCCCTCACCTCACCCTAATAAGCACACACATTATTTGTTCACGTATTTATGAGTGCACACCCATGCAGGCCCGTTGGTATTCTCTTTTGAGCCACACGCACCGCTGCCGTCTTGCCTGACTGCATGGGCGGAGCACCGTAACAGT
>NW_915668.1:0-1592 GCF_000209065.1 Trypanosoma cruzi
CCCACCGCCACGCTCTGGACATCCGTCTTTGCAAGCTGCAGGGCACCGCCTGTGCCACTGGGAGTGCACCGAAAGCCATTTACCAGCAGGACGCGCACAGAACATTTCGGACGCCGGGCAGGAACGGACTCACTAAGAGAGTCGCACTGCGCCCGCGACGTCTGCGTGGCGGTGCGCCAGCCCAACAACACATGCGCAACGTCGCCATGCTTGCAAAGGTCAAAAACGGCGTCCGGGCGCAGATGCACAATGAGGCACCGCAGCCGCCCACACACACACAACTCCTTCCGCCGGCCGAGGTCGGAGAAGCCACCGCCCCTTCAGCGGCTCGCTCAGCCAACACACGCGTCCGCCGCCGTGAGAACTCGGCGTACCGCTCGTTCCGAAGAGCACCCATCTCCGCATGCGCAGCACCGGTCGCAGCCCCCCGAAGCGCATCCTCCTCCGCCCTGTCGCGCCCCACAAGCCCTCTCACCTCCTCATCAAGTGCCCCCGCCATCTCCGCACACTCACGCAAAAGCCTCTGGATGCTGCTGCACGCCTCAGCACACATGGCGCGAGCAAAGCCACGCACGTCAAGCGACCCGCCGTCAGCCACCCTCCCCAGCGCGGCGTCGACATCGTCAGGCGATGCCACGCCAAGCACCTACGCAAACACACAAAACAAATCCAGAAAAAGGGGAAGAAAGAAGAAATCCACACAATCCAACTGCACTCGACCAAACAGCTGTCGCTCACAAAGGCCGCACCACCAACTGCACCACACCACACACGCCACGCATCAACAAAAATTTTAAAAAATAAAATTTAAAAAAAAATGGAAAAAAACGAGAATACAAGTAAAACAAATAGAACGGTATTTTGCCCTCCGCTGATCACTGTTGTGCAGAGTCAGGTTGGGCCTCAAAGAAAAAGGTGTTCGCGCCTTGAAAAAGGATCAGCGTATCCCCTGTGCGGGAGACGTCCATTCCAGCTTCAAGCCCCTCACAAAGTGCACGCTCGGTCTGCATAAGAAACACTGGTCCAAGCACTCGTGTTGGAGCCAGAGGTCCAGTAAGCGTGCCATGTCCATACTCCAGTGTGCCGGACATTACGTTGACGATTACAACGCGAACCTGCACCATTTCTCCGGCAGCTTCCAACTTTATCGTGGAAATATTTCATTCTTCCTCTGGAGCATCGCTTTCTTTGGCCTGGCCCAGCCTGTAGGCGCCAAGACTGTCTTTCTCATCGGGTGCCATATGTTGAGCTGGTTGCTTTTCTTTTTCTTTGTGGGAATTGTTGGCTTAGATTTTACGGGGTAGATTATATGGCAATGGAGGTATCGCCAAGTTGCGTGAAAACGCATGCGTGTGGCCTTTCAAAGGCTTTAAGGTGGGATTTGATAACGGTGTCAGTCTCAAATACAAAATAAGAGACAACTCGATCGCTCTGGTTGTTGAGCAAACCTCCTTTTTTAAAGGCAACTGTATCCAATGATGCATGAAGTGTGTCGTTAGAAATGTGAGTGAACGGTCTATTGCGTCTTTTAGACTCATTTGCCGCTAATGACCCACATCCTTTTTTATTTGCGTCAAGTTTATCAAATACCA
>NW_915669.1:0-1592 GCF_000209065.1 Trypanosoma cruzi
GGTTGACGCGGTGCAGACCTTCGCGGTTGAACTGCCGGACACTAGGATGAACACGTTGAGCGTCGTGATGCTGAAGGACGTCGTGTTGAGTGCATCCTCGCTGTTGATCAGCAACATCAAGGCGCGTGCGACGAAGCGTGATGCGTTCGTTGTGTACTCGACAGGGACGCTGACGCTGGTGGGTGGCAGCTCGCTGTTCGCGCGTTACTGCAGCTTTGAGGGATACAAATACCTGTTCTACGTGTACAGCCTCAGTGTCCGCAATCACTCTGTTTTTGCGCTTCTCAACAATACGATGTTCTCCGGGGTAAGCCTGCTTTATCAGCGACAAGTATTCAACGTGTCGGATCACAGCGTGTTGCGCGTGGTGGGGAACAGCGGCTCTGTGCGCTACGCCATCTGTAACAATGACTTGTGGACTGTTCAGCGATCAAGCTGGCTGGATTGGCGCGACAACGAAGTGGAACTGGGTGCGATGTTCTACGACAGTAGCTCCGCTTTCGTGAGCATTGACGGCAGCAGTGTGGTGACGCTGACGGGCTGCAAGATGGGCTCGACGGGGTTGTCGGTGTCCCTGTTATCTCGGGCTGACGCCGGCTACCGGTTTTTTGCTGGGTGTCTGACGGTCGCGGGACGATTGGTGACGACGGCGGCTGAACTGGCGCTCCACGGCATCACCAGCGTGACGACGGTTACCGCGTGCGGGGAGTGCACGAAGGAGGGCGACTGCTTTGCTCCGCTGACGACGGCGGTCAGCGACTGCAATTGCCAGTGCGCTGCTGGAGGGCACGGCGATGTGTGCTTCCCGGCGCCTGTGCCTGCTGGCCCGCCACCGCCACCGCTACCACCAGCAACACCCACGCCGCCACCGCCGCCGGTTGGTGAGTGCATCAGCGACATGGTGTACCCCGAGGTTGCGCAGGCAGTGGGCGGCGGGCTGTCGTGGCTGTGCTACCGCAACGTGACGTTCAGCGGGGGCGGCATGAGCCTGACGGTGCTGATAGGGGCGATGACGGGCGACGTGGTGAATGTCACGTTCGATGGATGCACGTGGAGGGACGGCGCCGTGCTGCTGCTGTTGGGCAACGCGTACGCCGCTGTGGGGTCGCTGAACATTGTCGTCACCGGCAACAGATTTAGTGATGCACTGCTCAGCCCGGAGGGTGTGTTTCCACCGCACACGAACATCACGATCAGCGGGAACCGCTTCACGGTTACGAGGCCGATCCCTCGGCCGGGTTTGAAACTTGTCTGCCCGTCGTGTGTTGCGATGAATGGGCTGGCGATCAGCAACGACTCCGCGGTTGTGCTGAGTGGCAATGTGTTTCAGAGCGTGACGGCATCGGCAAGCGCCGTTTACGTTGTCGGATCTCCGCTGAGGGTTTTATGGAAATCCGTGTTTGCGGTGGTGGGCAACACGTTTCATATGGCTGGCGGTGACAGTACGCTGATAAATATTGAAGGGTCTGGCCAATTTTCATCGCTGAAAGGGTACTGAACAACTCTGCCGTGGTGATCCGAGGCAACGTTGTGGCGAGGCCGGTGAGGCACTTTTTGTTAGTAATTTTGGCGTTACGTGTGGAGTCTCGGTC
>NW_915670.1:0-1592 GCF_000209065.1 Trypanosoma cruzi
CAATCATGCCCCATCCGGTGGAGGGCGCAAAATGTCTCAGTGGTGGCGTTCCTTTCTTTGCCACATCGTAAATAATGTACCCCTTCATCCCACGCTCCCTTAAATTTCTCAACTCCGAGACGCACATGTCCTCATCACAGTATCTTGTCACGATTTTGGTGGTCTTGTCAAACACGTACGCATCTCGTCCACCAAAACAGTGGACAACCAATTGGATTTTCTCGACGTCGTAGTGCAGCAGCTGGTAAAGGAGGTACGAACCGGCAGCCATCGACTTCCCGATCCCGGGCGTCCCAATCAACACACGCGGCAAAGGTGAAGAATTGAGAGTCAAATCAAAATTGCTGAACCACTCGGTTAGATCGCGCTCGACGATCTGCCACACTCGATCCACCTCGCAGTTAATAAAGAAGTCATTACCACCCCCACGCAGCAAATTCAGCGTGTACGGCCATCCCTTGTCCGAGGTGAGCACCATCAGCCTGGGAGGTACTTCACCGGATTTCCGCACAGCGTCATCCTTTTCGAAGGTGTCGCCAACTTTCTTGTAATTCCATGAGTGTATCGGTTTCCCCTCCTTCGCCTCCATTTCAGTCCCCTCGCCGCCAGAAACCTCCACGACATGGTACCACCTCGCACTGTACACAGACTCGTACAATCCCTCCATTTTTTTCGGTGCAATCGTCGTCGTTGGTTTACTCGCTTCCTGAAGGGCTGCATCCAAGGATTGTTTAGTGAAGTTATGAACAGTTGCTTTGACCTCCGCAGCAGCTTCTGACCACCCAAGTAGATTGTACACACCCTTATCGTGAAGCCTGCGTACAACTTCTTCCAAATCCATTTCCTCCCTTACAGCCCTCTCCATCCTCGCATAAGCATCGGATATCTGTATTTCTTTCAATGCTCTCTTATCACGGATATACTTCTTGGGGTTCTTGAAAAACTCCTTCAGCAAAACACTCCGATTGGTGGCCACAACGCCCCTGCCGTCCAGTTCCATCGTAAGAAAGTCGTTCAGCTTCATTTCATTGACGCGGACTCTTCCTTTAAACAGTACATCTTCGATCGTAGTGGAAATGGTAAATTTCATTTCTTGCGCTCCTCTTAGCCTTTCTGTCAGTATCTGAGTGAGGGCTGCGTTTAGTTTTCCCCTTGCAATAAGAGTGACTGTGTCCTTTCCTTCATAGTCCCTCCATTGCTCGAGAGAGAACACACCCTTGTGATGAAGTTTATAAGTAGCCTCCAGCTCTTGGTACTCTGTTAAATTAAAAATAATTCTGAGAAGCTGCTGTTTTTTTACGTAAGCATCCGGCTCCTGAACAAACGCCTCCATAGCGACGTTCTCATTTTTTTTCACAACGCCCTTGCCGCCCAAGTTGCTCCGAAGGAAATCGTTCAGCTTCGTGTCGGTCCTGAAAGTGCTTCCCTCCAGCAGAGTGTCCCTTACGCTGCTGCTCATGGTCCACTCTGGTCGCTGTTTACTCCCCGCCACATGTCGAGCTGCAGCGTCTGAACCATCGCCGGGGATGCCGCTGCGAGGTGTCATCACAACACCCGTGCGGTGAAGCATCCCACTCGCACCGCCCAACTGC
>NW_915672.1:0-1592 GCF_000209065.1 Trypanosoma cruzi
CTCCAGCAGCGGATGGTTCAGGGTTGTTTGGCGTCCAGTGTGTGAACACACAAACAGACATTGAAAGAGAGTGCCTCTGACCACCACCATTCATAATTCGAAACAAAAATTTAGACCACAACGTGTGGTGCAGCAGCCACTCGAAAACGATCCGCCGACTGCAGCACCCATGTGGGCAAGATCTCGCGAAACTCCTCCAAGCAGCGGATAGTTCAGGGTTGTTTGGCGTCCAGTGTGTGAACACGCAAACAGACATTGAAAGAGAGTGCCTCTGACCACCACCATTCATAATTCGAAACAAAAATTTAGACCACAACGTGTGGTGCAGCAGCCACTCGAAAACGATCCGCCGAGTGCAGCACCCATGTGGGCAAGATCTCGCGAAACTCCTCCAAGCAGCGGATAGTTCAGGGTTGTTTGGCGTCCAGTGTGTGAACACGCAAACAGACATTGAAAGAGAGTGCCTCTGACCACCACCATTCATAATTCGAAACAAAAATTTAGACCACAACGTGTGGTGCAGCAGCCACTCGAAAACGATCCGCCGACTGCAGCACCCATGTGGGCAAGATCTCGCGAAACTCCTCCAAGCAGCGGATAGTTCAGGGTTGTTTGGCGTCCAGTGTGTGAACACGCAAATAGACATTGAAAGAGAGTGCCTCTGACCACCACCATTCATAATTCGAAACAAAAATTTAGACCACAACGTGTGGTGCAGCAGCCACTCGAAAACGATCCGCCGACTGCAGCACCCATGTGGGCAAGATCTCGCGAAACTCCTCCAAGCAGCGGATAGTTCAGGGTTGTTTGGCGTCCAGTGTGTGAACACGCAAACAGACATTGAAAGAGAGTGCCTCTGACCACCACCATTCATAATTCGAAACAAAAATTTAGACCACAACGTGTGGTGCAGCGGCCGCTCGAAAACGATCCGGCGAGTGCAGCACCCATGTGGGCAAGATCTCGCGAAATTCCTCCAATCAGCGGATAGTTCCGGGTTGTTTGGCGTCCAGTGTGTGAACACGCAAACAGACATTGAAAGAGAGTGTCTCTGACCACCACCATTCATAATTCGAAACAAAAATTTAGACCACAACGTGTGGTGCAGCAGCCACTCGAAAACGATCCGCCGAGTGCAGCACCCATGTGGGCAAGATCTCGCGAAACTCCTCCAAGCAGCGGATAGTTCAGGGTTGTTTGGCGTCCAGTGTGTGAACACGCAAACAGACATTGAAAGAGAGTGTCTCTGACCACCACCATTCATAATTCGAAACAAAAATTTAGACCACAACGTGCGGTGCAGCAGCCGCTCGAAAACGATCCGCCGACTGCAGCACCCTTGTGGGCAAGAGCTCGCGAAATTCCTCCAAGCAGCGGATAGTTCAGGGTTGTTTGGCGTCCAGTGTGTGAACACGCAAATAGACATTGAAAGAGAGTGCCTCTGACCACCACCATTCATAATTCGAAACAAAAATTTAGACCACAACGTGTGGTGCAGCAGCCACTCGAAAACGATCCGCCGACTGCAGCACCCATGTGGGCAAGATCTCGCGAAACTCCTCCAAGCAGAGGATAGTTCAGGGTTGTTGGCG
>NW_915673.1:0-1592 GCF_000209065.1 Trypanosoma cruzi
GTTGTTTGGTGTTCAGTGTGTGAACACGCAAACAGACATTGAAAGAGAGTGTCTCTGACCACCACCATTCATAATTCGAAACAAAAATTTAGACCACAGCGTGTGGTGCAGCAGCCGCTCGAAAACGATTATCCGACTGCAGCACCCTTGTGGGCAAGAGCTCGCGAAATTCCTCCAAGCAGCGGATAGTTCAGGGTTGTTTGGTGTTCAGTGTGTGAACACGCAAACAGACATTGAAAGAGAGTGTCTCTGACCACCACCATTCATAATTCGAAACAAAAATTTAGACCACAGCGTGCGGTGCAGCAGCCGCTCGAAAACGATCCGCCGACTGCAGCACCCCTGTGGGCAAGAGCTCGCGAAATTCCTCCAAGCAGCGGATAGTTCCGGGTTGTTTGGTGTTCAGTGTGTGAACACGCAAACAGACATTGAAAGAGAGTGTCTCAGACTCCCACCATTCATAATTCGAAACAAAAACATAGACCACAACGTGTGGTGCAGCAGCCGCTCGAAAACGATTATCCGACTGCAGCACCCTTGTGGGCAAGATCTCGCGACATTCCTCCAAGCAGCGGATAGTTCCGGGTTGTTTGGTGTTCAGTGTGTGAACACGCAAACAGACATTGAAAGAGAGTGTCTCAGACTCCCACCATTCATAATTCGAAACAAAAACATAGACCACAACGTGTGGTGCAGCAGCCGCTCGAAAACGATTATCCGACTGCAGCACCCTTGTGGGCAAGAGCTCGCGACATTCCTCCAAGCAGCGGATAGTTCCGGGTTGTTTGGTGTCCAGTGTGTGAACACGCAAACAGACATTGAAAGAGAGTGTCTCTGACCACCACCATTCATAATTCGAAACAAAAATTTAGACCACAGCGTGTGGTGCAGCAGCCGCTCGAAAACGATCCGCCGAGTGCAGCACCCCTGTGGGCAAGAGCTCGCGAAATTCCTCCAAGCAGCGGATAGTTCAGGGTTGTTTGGTGTTCAGTGTGTGAACACGCAAACAGACATTGAAAGAGAGTGTCTCAGACTCCCACCATTCATAATTCGAAACAAAAACATAGACCACAACGTGTGGTGCAGCAGCCGCTCGAAAACGATTATCCGACTGCAGCACCCTTGTGGGCAAGATCTCGCGACATTCCTCCAAGCAGCGGATAGTTCCGGGTTGTTTGGTGTTCAGTGTGTGAACACGCAAACAGACATTGAAAGAGAGTGTCTCAGACTCCCACCATTCATAATTCGAAACAAAAACATAGACCACAACGTGTGGTGCAGCAGCCGCTCGAAAACGATTATCCGACTGCAGCACCCTTGTGGGCAAGATCTCGCGACATTCCTCCAAGCAGCGGATAGTTCAGGGTTGTTTGGCGTCCAGTGTGGGAACACGCAAACAGACATTGAAAGAGAGTGTCTCTGACCACCACCATTCATAATTCGAAACAAAAATTTAGACCACAGCGTGTGGTGCAGCAGCCGCTCGAAAACGATCCGCCGAGTGCAGCACCCCTGTGGGCAAGAGCTCGCGAAATTCCTCCAAGCAGCGGATAGTTCAGGGTTGTTTGGCGTCCAGTGTGGAACACGCAAAC
>NW_915674.1:0-1592 GCF_000209065.1 Trypanosoma cruzi
TTTGCGTGTTCGTGCACTGGACACCAAACAACCCTGAACTATCCGCTGCTTGGAGGAATTTCGCGAGCTCTTGCCCACACGGGTGCTGCAGTCGGCTGATCGTTTTCGAGCGGTCGCTGCATCACACGTTGTGGCCCAAATTTTTGTTTCCGATTATGAATGGTGGGAGTCAGAGGCACTCTCTGTCACTATCTGTTTGCGTGTTCATGCACTGGACACCAAACAACCCTGAATTATCCGCTGCTTGGAGGAATTTCGCGAGCTCTTGCCCACACGGGTGCTGCACTCGGCTGATCGTTTTCGAGCAGTGGCTGCTGCATCACACGTTGTGGTCCAAATTTTTGTTTCCAATTATGAATGGTGGGAGTCAGAGACACTCTCTGTCAATATCTGTTTGCGTGTTCGTGCACTGGACACCAAACAACCCTGAATTATCCGCTGCTTGGAGGAATTTCGCGAGCTCTTGCCCACACGGGTGCTGCACTCGGCTGATCGTTTTCGAGCGGCTGCTGCATCACACGTTGTGGCCCAAATTTTTGTTTCCGATTATGAATGGTGGGAGTCAGAGGCACTCTCTGTCACTATCTGTTTGCGTGTTCATGCACTGGACACCAAACAACCCTGAATTATCCGCTGCTTGGAGGAATTTCGCGAGCTCTTGCCCACACGGGTGCTGCACTCGGCTGATCGTTTTCGAGCAGTGGCTGCTGCATCACACGTTGTGGTCCAAATTTTTGTTTCCAATTATGAATGGTGGGAGTCAGAGACACTCTCTGTCAATATCTGTTTGCGTGTTCGTGCACTGGACACCAAACAACCCTGAATTATCCGCTGCTTGGAGGAATTTCGCGAGCTCTTGCCCACGAGGGTGCTGCACTCGGCTGATCGTTTTCGAGGGGCTGCTGCATCACACGTTGTGGTCCAAATTTTTGTTTCCAATTATGAATGGTGGGAGTCAGAGACACACTCTGTCACTATCTGTTTGCGTGTTCGTGCACTGGACACCAAACAACCCTGAACTATCCGCTGCTTGGAGGAATTTCGCGAGCTCTTGCCCACACGGGTGCTGCAGTCGGCTGATCGTTTTCGAGCGGCTGCTGCATCACACGTTGTGGCCCAAATTTTTGTTTCCAATTATGAATGGTGGGAGTCAGAGACACTCTCTGTCAATATCTGTTTGCGTGTTCATGCACTGGACACCAAACAACCCTGAATTATCCGCTGCTTGGAGGAATTTCGCGAGCTCTTGCCCACACGGGTGCTGCACTCGGCTGATCGTTTTCGAGGGGCTGCTGCATCACACGTTGTGGTCTAAATTTTTGTTTCCGATTGTGAATGGTGGGAGTCAGAGACACACTCTGTCACTATCTGTTTGCGTGTTCGTGCACTGGACACCAAACAACCCTGAACTATCCGCTGCTTGGAGGAATTTCGCGAGCTCTTGCCCACGAGGGTGCTGCACTCGGATGATCGTTTTCGAGCGGCTGCTGCATCACTCGTTGTGGCCCAAATTTTGTTTCCAATTATGAATGGTGGGAGTCAGAGGCACTCTCTGTCACTATCTGTTTGCGTGTTCATGCACTGGACACCAA
>NW_915675.1:0-1592 GCF_000209065.1 Trypanosoma cruzi
GTTTCGAGCCTGGCGGCGTGCGTGCATTGTGGCTCTATTTTTGGCGTCGTGACACTCCCGCCGTCGGAGAGATTGTGCCGGGCGTGGCTGGCCGGGACCGGCATTGCCCGCCCGCCTGTCGAAGTAAGGACATCCATGGAGTGCTGTGGTCCCTGGTGCCGGCACCGGCTCTGTTCCGGAGCGTGCGTGTGCGCGTGAATGGGATGTTGTTCCAGCTTTCGCTTGGGCAACGAATCCACAGGGTGTGCACCGGAGCGGGGTGGATGCAGCCAGATCGTCATATTCACGGGGACGCCCCCTTCGTGCTCCGGAGCTGTGCTGCATGTGGAAGTGCCGGAGAGCAACTCTGAGCCCGGCTCGTTGGTCGCACGGCGCCGATCAGCGAATGGCCTCGGCCTGAGCTCTGCATTCCGTGGCGGGGGTGCGATCGGCGTGCCGTCCCTCGCCCTCGTCCTCGCTCAAGTGGCGGGTGGCGGTTCCGGTGGAATTCCCGGCGGCTCCGGCACACCAGGAGAAATTGACTTTCCACAGCGCCTGGGAGCGTGTAATGCCACGGACGTTGGCCATGTGCGTCACGACACTCACGCGGCAACCGCAGTGCTTGCCGCACACCGGGCAGTCTGCCGGGCGTCGGATCGTGGCGGGGTGGGTCCAGCGGGAGGAGGAGGCGTTTCCGTGCGAGGTTCATTGCGTGCCTGCTGTGCGGCATCCGAGTTGCACCAACAGCATGTGCTCGGGATGGCGGGCTGCAGTGATCGTAGCAGCCATCCGTATTTGAGCAGAACCCCGGCGCGGAGGCGGGCCGGCGCGGCCTCTACCCCACGAGTGAGGGTGGTGTCGATGCGCACGGGTCCCAGTCGCCGGCTCCACTGCAGCAGCAAGCTTCCTCCCTGAGCTGTCGGGCACAAATAATATGTTTGGACAGTGCGACCATGCTGGTGCTCCATCTGTCGGTGAGCTGTGTGAGGTCGGATGCCTTCTCGGATTTCGCACCACAAGCTCCGTTCCTGGACACGCCGCAGTGGCCAAAGACAAGCTGCGTCCGTGTGCGCGCTCCTCGGCGCGGCGGGCAAGAAAAAAGGGTACGTCCACAATGTGAGTCACCAGGTGATCCAGAACCGTCAACGTGTGCTCGCGTGCTTCAACTATTCGACGAGAAGCTGCAGACGCGCACGCTGCCGTGGAAAAAGTCTCGGTGAATATCGCACTCTCCATGCTAACGCCACATCCCTCTGTGTCTGCTGTGGTGCATGAATTTCGCACAGCCAGAAGGAAATTGGGGAAAAGAAGGAATTCCTCGTGGAGGCATCCCCGTACCAGCGTGGCCAATCCACGACCATATCCCTTGCCTGTAGAATGCGGTGTGCCAAGTAAATCAAAGGCCGCGCCGTGAATGGATGTACAAATTGCCGGAAGTGGCCGTCACACCTCCTGCACACACAAAACGTGCGGGCCGTAACGGGCAACAAATCCCAATGCCGCGTCATCCAAGGCTTCCACGCTCCACGTGCAAACCTGAGGAAATCCAGCCATGGCGGTGGTGCGCTCAAGGATAAGTGTGGAACGTGACAGTTATGGCTTGGGTCCGTCAC
>NW_915676.1:0-1592 GCF_000209065.1 Trypanosoma cruzi
TCGGTCTTGGTGTAGTTGATCTTGCTGTTCATGCCGTACTTGGTGTCGTGGCGGCGGGCTCGGCTGATCTGGTACTCATTGTTGTTGACCCCCATCACGTTGCAGCCGGCAAGGCGCACAATATTGCGCGCCGGACCCCCCACCCCGCAGCCCAGATCGAGCACCGTGTCCGTCGGCTTGAACTGTCCCTGGTACGCCAGGAAGAACTCATGGCGGGCGAGCGACTCAAGCAGCGACTCGCCGAGATAGCGCGGGGCGAAGTGAAAGCATTGTCCCCAGCCGTACTCGTAGAAGTCTGTCACGATGTCGTAGTACTCATTCACCATCGTTGTGGTCTCCGCCTTGCGCCCGCTGACGGACGCATCTTTTCCCTCAAACCGCTCACGGAATCGATTCGCCGTGGTGCTGACGTCTTTGTTCTCCTCCTCCGCCTTGCGGCTGCGCATGAGGTTGAGTGGGAGAGTGTCAGGAGCCCCAGCTGACATTTTTTTTTATTTTGTTTTGTTTTTATTTGACGTTGCTTTCCTTGAAAACTCGGGTGTGGTGTTACAGAAGAAGACGATTCTTTGTATGCTCAATGCTTCCATCCCCCACCACCACCGGCCAAAAAGAAGAGCCAAAGAGAGACATGTCAACAAAAGCAACAGGCGACGACGACAGCAACGGTGCAAATAAAATGCAGTTTAAAAGAGTGAGCGAGTGTGAATGGGTGAAAGCCAGCGAGCGAGCGAGAATGGCGCCACACTAAATGCTCCAAGTAACACTTTGCATTACCGAAAAAACAAAACAAAAAACAAAAGTAGATTAACCAAAAAACAAAAAAAAAAAAACAGCATTCCACTACAATCTTTTATTTCTTACGTTTTTTTTTTTTCTGTTATTTCTCTCGCTCTCTCCTTTTTTTTTTTTTTTTACAATGTTTTCATGGCGCTCCCGTCATCAGCCACAAATCCCCCGTTTCGAACAGTTCGTCGTGCAGACAGGGGAGGAGTGGAGCGGGCCGCGTGGAAGAAAAAAAAAAAATCCGCGATGGCCCCCGCTGTGGGCCGGAGAGAAGCAAAGCAAAAGGCCAAACGGGGATGTTCTCGCGGACACACAAGACGCAGAGGGACGTGTCGGCCAAAAACAACTGAAGCGTCATTTCGCGGAACAAAAGACAAAGACAAAAAAACAAAACAAAAAACAAAAGATGGGACAACAGGAAAGTGGAACGGTGGTGGTGGTGGCGGCAGGAATCCAAAAACCACTTCCGCCTCCTCGCCGTACCCATGACAATCACATCCTCGTGCACGCTTGAATTACATATGTACACATGTATACACAAACCTATACCCGCCGGCTGCAGGGTTCTGTTGCCTTTTCCCCTCACCTCCATCCGTTTCTCCCTTTCCACGTCTTCAGTTCTTCTTTTTTTTTTAATTCCCTTTTAAAATTTCTTTTCCACTTCTTGTTGTTGATTTTCATGAAGGTCCTTTTGGCTGCATCCATCTGTAAGTCTTCTCATTGCCAAGGCATACAAAACAAAACAAGTTGTTTCTTTTTTACTTTAGCCGTGCCCTCGCACACACACACGGCCTCCTATATTATCCCTC
>NW_915677.1:0-1592 GCF_000209065.1 Trypanosoma cruzi
AGCGAAGACGCACTCGACACCTCCTTTTCGTCAGTGATGAATGGTTGTGGGAGTGGGGAGTCACGCCGGGCTCGCCGTGGGCCACGGAATGCATCCGTCGCAGCCATGGCGACAGCATGGCGAGGGCACGAGGTGTTTACATTTGTTTTTCCTTGACTTGTGCTGGAGGAAATCAAGTCGTCGACTATTTTTTACTTCTCTCTCCTGTGCCCTCTCCTCACTCCGTGTGCGTGTCGCTGCGTAGATGGTGTGATGGTGTTTTTGAGTGCCTGTGAGAAGAATGTTATCGAGAGGGCTGGCTGCCCAATTTAATATAAGTTTTGGTAAAACGACGAAAATATTTCTGTGTGATCCCTTTCCCATCTTATGGTCCTTTGAAAGGCCCCGATGGAAGGAGTTAAGGAACCGATAGCGGCACGACGAATTTTATTTTTATTTTTGCCATCCACCCTCTTTGATTCCGACCTTGCGGCGGAGTCTTGTGGCTGGAGGGCCCAAAGTGTTCCATTTCGTAGGTAATAAATGTCTCCAACCCGAATACACCGCACCGTGGCACGAGGGTGCCTATCCGAATATATAGATGTAGTTGGGACAAACATTGAGGATGTGGCGATGCCGCTGCCTCTCCATGGCCCCCTTTTTTCCCGTCCTATTTTATTTGTGCGTATCAGTTTGGTATCTGGTCAGCAGCGCTGCAAAACATTATTCTGTGCTTCGGCTTTATTTGGAGGCTTTATTTGGAGGCTTTGTTTATTTTTTTTGTCTGTGTGTGCGCTGCGGTAATTTGTAGTGCTGCCCCTCTGCTCTTCTCCTCTTCCTTCTGCTTCTTCTCCCGCAGACAAGGCCTGTGCTACCACTACCACTACTAGTACCACCGCTGCCGCCCGCACCTCAGGAACAGACACACTGTACCGAAGCCATGCGCCAGCCACGCCGCACCGCACTGCTGATGCTGCTGCCGTGGCTCATGATGGTGGTGTGTTGCGCCGGTGCTTGCGTTGCCGCCGATCGTGCCGTGAAGCACCGCTGTGGGTTTGACGCGATGATGAAGAAATACGGCCGGCTGCCGACTGCGGTGGTGCGTGAGGTGCCGCGCCGGGGACAGGGTGCCGTGCAGGCGTACACCGCCGCCAGCGAGGATGGGGACGATGGCTGGGCTCCGATCCGCATCAAGGTGTCCGCGGAGGACATGCACGACCCGTTGAGGCACTGCACTGCTGCGGGGGATCTGCGCATTAACCACTTTGACCGCGCAATAACATGCGAGACGGACGACGTGTTGACGGAGGAGAGGAGGAACATTGTTTTGAGGCAAATTCTCCCCGCCGCCATTCAACTGCACGCGGAGCGTCTCTCCGTGAAGTCCGTGACGGGTCCCGTCGTTATTCCACAGACCGGTCTGGGATGTGCAATAACTTCACCATCCCTCGCAGGCACCACACGGTGGGTGTGGTTGACGCCGACATGATTCTCTACGCCAATATTTTTCCGACTTCTGGTCCAACCGCATGGGCGACACCATGCTTCCTGCTGGATGATGGTCGTCCATTTGCTGCTGCCGTGAACTTTGATCCGAGGCAAGTAGCGGTGAC
>NW_915678.1:0-1592 GCF_000209065.1 Trypanosoma cruzi
GACAGGCCGTCAGGACGGAGATGGCGGTCCATCGCACGGCCAAAACCAAGGGACGCCCGGGAGGACGCCGAGGCCACGTTCCGCCATTTCACATTTCGCAGTGTCTTGGCGCGGTGCGAGACGAAGCCGCCGCTTTACTGGATTTGTATGCGTCTTTTTACAGGCGGCTCACTTGGCGGATATGCACGGACGAGTTTCCGTTGTCGAGTGGGATTTGTGGATCTCGTGGAATCGACTCTCCTCCACACGGGCCATGAGTGTATTCCGGAGGTTCCCCGCGCCGCCGCGAGGGTCTTGGCGGAGGACCCCGAGATGGTAAGACCGCAGTCTGTTGCGCCGCGCGTGGCAAGTACTCCTGTTTGGATTTGCGGTATCCGGACCAGTGGACCGCGGAGAAGTGTGGTTCGGCGGTACCAATGTGCGGTCAAGAAGTGGCGCCAGCAGGAGAACAGGTGTTCCTTGCCAAGAGGTGTGAATCTATTGGCGTATCCTTCATCCGCGAGACGAAGAGCGCCGCCTTGAGCACGACGAGAGCACGAGGATTGAGGAAGAGTGCGTGTCTCCGAACGCCGGCAGCTGGGGGTGTGGGTGGTGCGGCGGCGCGGGGAATCCCTCTTTTGACGGTAGCTTTTGTTTTTTCCAACGCAGTGTGTCCCTGAGCGTCGTGTCCTCACGATCCGGCGGACGTGCCGCCATACGCACTGAAAGAGGGGCAGGAACGACCCCGCAAATTGCCGGAGAAGGAGCGCGTCTGCACTGGTATAGCTTTACAATCCCCTGCCATGTCGGCAGCAGACGCGTCCATGCACGGATGGAGCGGTTTATTGCTTTGGAGAGCGGGGGAACGGTTGCCGAATACAGTTTTCCCGCCGACGACACACCGATGGGATCGCCAGCGGCCGAAGTTTGCTGCCCGACATGCGGCCCCCAGCGCCACAGCAATGACGGACTGACCCGCCACCGCACCGTGCGATGAGAAAAATCCACACCTACTCCGCTGCCCGGCACTGCAGGCAATTAGACAAAGCATGGAGTGGACACTTGGGAGGTGAGGAAGCCGTGCTTCACTGAAAGGTTGGCGCGGTTCCTCCTCGGGGTGGAAAGGCTCTGCCCCCAACAGCACCTCCATGCGGCGAGAAGGCACGAAGCCCCTCGCAGATGCAGCATAACGTCGATGCCTCTGGCATGTATATCCTTTATTTTCATGATTTATAGATTACTTGTTTTGATGATTTATTGGTTTGGTATTTTGTTGGCACTTGGCGGTGATGGATTATCGTGCCACCGCGCTTGCCCGGGCGGATGCGTAACGTGTGTGTGTGTGTGTGTTGCGCCCTCCACCGCGGCACCCGATATGGGGGCAGTGGCTTTCTTCCACATCTCCGCTCAGCAGGGCGGAAGTGCACTGCGATGGTGGCCGGCGCGCGGAACATTGAAATTATTTGAGGAGACGCTGTGGAAGAAACAAAGCAAAAAAAAACAAAAGTACTTTTCTTCCCCTTTGCACCCTGTGCGTGTGAACTGGAGAAGATAGAAGTGGCGGGGAATTTCTGCGCCTCGGCCTTGGCTGAAGAAATTTTTTTACTCATTTT
>NW_915680.1:0-1593 GCF_000209065.1 Trypanosoma cruzi
GCAATGTGCATCTTGTTTGTGTGCCTGCAGAAACACAAAGCAAAGAAGTAGAAAAAAGGAAGCAGAGTATGTGGGGAGACGCACAAAAATGTACAGCAGAGACGCATGGCGGAAGCAACAAGAAGAAGACCGTCCAAACTCACGATTGCACCACAGTCCAAGCAGTGGCAATTCACACAAGTTTTATCCAAAACAAAAAAAAAACAAAAAAAATGTCCCCTTCATCTTACACAAACCCCATCACACAAAATAATTATAAATAAAAAAGAAATCGTCCATTGCTGTTCCACACAAATTTTAAAAAGCTGCCGGCTGCCTTTTGGCCACACCAAACTGTCTGCATACATTTTGCCTGCAAAAGAAAATTAAATGGTTGCATGTCTTTCAACCGTCTGACCCTCTGTGTGACCGCACATCGTTTATATTTCATGGGGTCATCTGCGTGTTGCTGCTCCCCTCAGCCCTCCCATCGGCGCGTGAGTGCGGCCCGCAGAGCTCAGTCACTCGTGTGTGTGGGGACTGAGAGAAGCACGCAGACATGATGAGAGTCGCGTCACTCCATCGGGAGAGTGAGCGCAGTAAAAAAAAAATCGGAAGGAAAAGAAATGCTCACAAAACCGACACCGAAGGGACTGCCGGCGCGAGAAATAAACACGCAAAGCAAAAAGTCTTAAAAACACGGCGGCAGGGTGTGGCTGTGTGTGTGTGGCGCTGCGGGTGTCTGCCCGCCCTGGCCGCAAAAAAACAAAACAAGAGGGAAAGAAATGTGTGCTCCGCCCCACAGACCCTCGTCGCACGCCCACACGTCGCGACCCCTCCTCATGCGTGCAGCAGGCGAGGCGCACAGGGCCGTCGTCATGAGCGTGTCGGTGGGTGTGCGAGTGGAGCAGTTGGGCGGGAAACACACGACACCCCTCTCAGGAAGAGTGCAGAAGAAACAATTAAAAGAGGGAAGAGTAAAAAAGAAAAAAAACGTCCATAGTGATTGCCCCAAAAGGCAGAAAAAGAAGAAATGGGATGGCGGGGGGGTGGAATATATATATATAAAGATAACGCACAACTAAAAAAAAAAAAAATTGATATTTTAAATCAAACATAAAGAAAAGCTTTTTGAGAGAAATTCGTTCCAGTGGCAGTATTCCTGTGCTGGGGATGCCGCAGGTGTCCCACGCGGCTGCCAGTCACTCCTCACAGAGCCGCAAACCCCCACAGTCCCAACAGCAGAAGCAGCGGCAACAGTCCGATCTCACACACAGTGCCGGCATCGCCTGTTGCTTCTCCAGCGGCATGGAATTTCGAAGCCGCCGCCCTCTCCACACTTCCCTGCGATGTATTCGCCGGCACTTGCTGTGTAGTGGCAGATTCGCCCACCGTTGCATTTTGCCCTGCGTTACTTTCTTGTTGAGGCTGCTGCGATGCCGCTTGAAACACTGGAGCTTCAGAAGTTTTGCCTGCAATGGACGCTTCGGCATGAGATTCTTCTGCAGTGGACGCTTGTGCTTTAATTTCCTCTCGAGGCTGCTGCAATGCCGCTTGCACCCGTGGAGAAGGCATTTCTGTGTGAGGTTGGCCTGGGGAAGACGCTTCTGCATG
>NW_915681.1:0-1593 GCF_000209065.1 Trypanosoma cruzi
GCAGCCGCTCGAAAACGATCCGCCGACTGCAGCACCCTTGTGGGCAAGAGCTCGCGAAATTCCTCCAAGAAGCGGATAATTCAGGGTTGTTTGGTGTCCAGTGTGTGCACACGCAAACATACATTGAAAGAGAGTGTCTCTGACTCCCGCCATTCATAATTCGAAACAAAAACATAGACCACAACGTGTGGTGCAGCAGCCGCTCGAAAACGATCCGCCGAGTGCAGCACCCTTGTGGGCAAGAGCTCGCGAAATTCCTCCAAGCAGCGGATAATTCAGGGTTGTTTGGTGTCCAGTGTGTGAACACGCAAACATACATTGAAAGAGAGTGTCTCTGACTCCCGCCATTCATAATTCGAAACAAAAACATAGACCACAACGTGTGGTGCAGCAGCCGCTCGAAAACGATCCGCCGAGTGCAGCACCATTGTGGGCAAGAGCTCGCGAAATTCCTCCAAGCAGCGGATAATTCAGGGTTGTTTGGTGTCCAGTGTGTGCACACGCAAACATACATTGAAAGAGAGTGCCTCTGACTCCCGCCATTCATAATTCAAAACAAAAATTTAGACCACAACGTGTGGTGCAGCAGCCGCTCGAAAACGATCCGCCGAGTGCAGCACCCTTGTGGGCAAGAGCTCGCGAAATTCCTCCAAGCAGCGGATAATTCAGGGTTGTTTGGTGTCCAGTGTGTGCACACGCAAACATACATTGAAAGAGAGTGTCTCTGACTCCCGCCATTCATAATTCAGAACAAAAATTTAGACCACAACGTGTGGTGCAGCAGCCGCTCGAAAACGATCCGCCGACTGCAGCACCCTTGTGGGCAAGAGCTCGCGAAATTCCTCCAAGAAGCGGATAATTCAGGGTTGTTTGGTGTTCAGTGTGTGCACACGCAAACATACATTGAAAGAGAGTGTCTCTGACTCCCGCCATTCATAATTCAAAACAAAAATTTAGACCACAGCGTGTGGTGCAGCAGCCGCTCGAAAACGATCCGCCGACTGCAGCACCATTGTGGGCAAGAGCTCGCGAAATTCCTCCAAGAAGCGGATAATTCAGGGTTGTCTGGTGTCCAGTGTGTGCACACGCAAACATACATTGAAAGAGAGTGCCTCTGACTCCCGCCATTCATAATTCGAAACAAAAATTTAGACAACAACGTGTGGTGCAGCAGCCGCTCGAAAACGATCCGCCGACTGCAGCACCCTTGTGGGCAAGAGCTCGCGAAATTCCTCCAAGCAGCGGATAATTCAGGGTTGTTTGGTGTCCAGTGTGTGCACACGCAAACATACATTGAAAGAGAGTGCCTCTGACTCCCGCCATTCATAATTCGAAACAAAAATTTAGACCACAGCGTGTGGTGCAGCAGCCGCTCGAAAACGATCCGCCGACTGCAGCACCCTTGTGGGCAAGAGCTCGCGAAACTCCTCCAAGCAGCGGATAATTCAGGGTTGTTTGGTGTCCAGTGTGTGCACACGCAAACATACATTGAAAGAGAGTGCCTCTGACTCCCGCCATTCATAATTCAAGACAAAAATTTAGACAACAACGTGTGGTGCAGCAGCCGCTCGAAAACGATCCGCCGACTGCAGC
>NW_915682.1:0-1593 GCF_000209065.1 Trypanosoma cruzi
GTCTCCCCTGTTGCTCTCCATGTCCCTCACTGTGCAGATCAGCTCCACACCACCGAATGACCACACTCACGATGATGATGACGTGCCGTCTGCTGTGCGCCCTGTTGGTGCTTGCCCTGTGCTGCTGCCCGTCTGTGTGTGTGACAGCAACTGGTGGAGATCAAGTTGCGAACAGCCCCAGTTTATCGCCTGCTTCGCCAGCAGGAGCAGGTGTTCCGGGGTTACCAAATACTTCCACGGCGCCAAGTTCAACAGGTATGACCGTTACGTTACCGGGACCCCAAAATCCGGACGGTAAGGGACAAGCATCAGACACGAGGAGTGATACCGCAAGAAGTACAGGTGGAGTGGTCGGTACGTCAGGGAATTCGGATCCAACAAGTCCGGCGTCTGATATAGAACAGGGAAAGGGTGGATCCGGTAGGTCTGGGAGTTCAGTTCCGACCGTCACGGTAGGGTCAAAGAGTCAGGGGGCCGGTACGCCAGAGATTCCGGGGAACGATGCGGAAAAGCCACATGTTACGCCCGGTTTGGGAGTGGCAGCAGATGCGGAGAGCCTTGATGGACAGGAACCAATTAAGGAGTCCAGTACGTCAGACTCAGCAGAACCGACTGAAACGGTACAGGAACGGGAACCAATTTCCGGGGCCGGTGGGACAGGGCCGCGAAGTCAATCCAGTACTGGACAGACACAAAGTGTGAAACCCACATCACAAGCATCAAGTGCGGGAACCGGTGTGCCAGGGAGTCCAGATACACCAAGTCCGGGGCCTATTCCAAAACAGGAACAGGCACCAGGTGGGGCGACTGGTCGGTCAGGGTCGTCAGGTGGGTCGGTTAACCCAACTACATCGTCAAGTTCCGTGACCGCTTCTGTACCGGCACAAAGTCAGAAGGAACATGCGCCAACAACAACAACCACTACTACGACAAAAGCACCAACTACCACCACCACTACGACTACGGAGGCGCCAACTACAACGACCACCCGCGCACCGTCACGTCTTCGCGAAATCGACGGCAGCCTCAGCAGCTCTGCGTGGGTGTGTGCCCCGCTGCTGCTCGCCGTATCCGCGCTGGCGTACACCGCTCTGGGCTGAAGAATTGTGTGCGGGCTGTGCGTGCCAGCACTCAACCGCGGGGACTTGTGTGCGTCTACTGTGGTCCGATGTACTAAACAGGATAAACCAATGATTGTGTTTTGCTTCACTTGCTTCCGCTGCCCTGCTGTGTGCTCCTTGTCGCTCCCCGCATCCGTCACGTTGAACGCACCCCAGACACACTCATATGCATGGCACGCACACAACTGTTTGCGTGGAGTCACATTTGAGGATGGGTGCGTGCGTGCTGGAGCCATACTGTGCAGCCCTTTGTTTTGTGTGTTTTCACATTTTTTACTTCATTGCTGTTTGTTTAGCTGTGTTTTGTTTCTAATTGTTTTGTGTGTTTTCTGTTTGCTTGCTGCGGGGCGTTGTGTGTTTTTGCCCTTTCACTGGTTTCAACTGCCTCATGGTGTGTGTGCGCTGCCGCTGCTGGGCTGCTGCCATTTGTGACTGTGCGGTGGCTGTGCGTGGTGTAGCGGCGCGTGTCTCT
>NW_915683.1:0-1593 GCF_000209065.1 Trypanosoma cruzi
GGGTGCTGCACTCGGCTGATCTTTTTCGAGCGGCTGCTGCATCACACGTTGTGGTCCAAATTTTTGTTTCCGATTGTGAATGGTGGGAGTCAGAGACACTCTCTGTCACTATCTGTTTGCGTGTTCACACACTGGACACCAAACAACCCTGAATTATCCGCTGCTTGGAGGAATTTCGCGAGCTCTTGCCCACACGGGTGCTGCAGTCGGCTGATCGTTTTCGAGCGGCTGCTGCATCACACGTTGTGGTCTGAATTTTTGTTTCCGATTATGAATGGTGGGAGTCAGAGACACTCTCTGTCACTATCTGTTTGCGTGTTCATACACTGGACACCAAACAACCCTGAATTATCCGCTGCTTGGAGGAATTTCGCGAGCTCTTGCCCACACGGGTGCTGCACTCGGCTGATCGTTTTCGAGCGGCTGCTGCATCACACGTTGTGGTCTAAATTTTTGTTTCCGATTATGAATGGTGGGAGTCAGAGACACTCTCTGTCACTATCTGTTTGCGTGTTCACACACTGGACACCAAACAACCCTGAACTGTCGGCTGCTTGGAGGAATTTCGCGAGCTCTTGCCCACACGGGTGCTGCACTCGGCTGATCGTTTTCGAGCGGCTGCTGCATCACACGTTGTGGTCTGAATTTTTGTTTCCGATTATGAATGGTGGGAGTCAGAGACACTCTCTTTCAATATCTGTTTGCGTGTTCACACACTGGACACCAAACAACCCTGAACTATCCGCTGCTTGGAGGAATTTTGCGAGCTCTTGCCCACACGGGTGCTGCACTCGGCTGATCGTTTTCGAGCGGCTGCTGCATCACACGTTGTGGTCCAAATTTTTGTTTCCGATTGTGAATGGTGGGGAGTCAGAGACACTCTCTGTCACTATCTGTTTGCGTGTTCACACACTGACCACCAAACAACCCTGAACTATCCGCTGCTTGGAGGAATTTCGCGAGCTCTTGCCCACACGGGTGCTGCACTCGGCTGATCGCTTTCGAGCGGCTGCTGCATCACACGTTGTGGTCCAAATTTTTGTTTCCGATTATGAATGGTGGGAGTCAGAGGCAGTCTCTGTCACTATCTGTTTGCGTGTTCACACACTGGACACCAAACAACCCTGAACTATCCGCTGCTTGGAGGAATTTCGCGAGCTCTTGCCCACACGGGTGCTGCACTCGGCTGATCGTTTTCGAGCGGCTGCTGCATCACACGTTGTGGTCTAAATTTTTGTTTCCGATTGTGAATGGTGGGAGTCAGAGGCAGTCTCTGTCACTATCTGTTTGCGTGTTCACACACTGGACACCAAACAACCCTGAACTATCCGCTGCTTGGAGGAATTTCGCGAGCTCTTGCCCACACGGGTGCTGCACTCGGCTGATCGTTTTCGAGCGGCCGCTGCATCACACGTTGTGGTCTAAATTTTTGTTTCCGATTGTGAATGGTGGGAGTCAGAGACACTCTCTGTCACTATCTGTTTGCGTGTTCACACACTGGACACCAAACAACCCTGAACTATCCGCTGCTTGGAGGAATTTCGCGAGCTCTTGCCCACACGGGTGCTGCACTCGGCTGATCGTTTTTGAGCG
>NW_915684.1:0-1593 GCF_000209065.1 Trypanosoma cruzi
GCCTGTCTGCCGCGCAAAACCCACCGTGGTCTCCGTAAGGTGGCCTGCATTGGCGCGTGGCACCCCGCCCGCGTGATGTACACCGTTGCCCGTGCTGGCCAGCACGGTTACCATCACCGCACGCACCTCAACAAGAAGATCTACCAGCTGGGCCGCGCGGTGTCGATGGAGCCGAACCAGGCCACGACCACGTACGACCTCACAGCCAAGTCCATCACTCCGATGGGTGGCTTTGTTGGCTACGGTACAGTGCGCAACGACTACATCATGCTGAAGGGCTCCGTTGCGGGTCCTCGCCGTCGCGTCATCACACTGCGTCGTCCCATGGCCCCACAGACATCGCGCAAGCTCACGGAACAGATCACGCTGAAGTTCATTGACACAAGCTCCAAGATTGGCCATGGCCGCTTCCAGACGAAGAAGGAGAAGAGCCAGTGGTTTGGCCCGCTCAAGAAGGACCGCATTCGTCGCGAGGAGCGGCTCCGAAAGGAGCGCGTGGCTCGCGCTGCGGAGCGCAAGGCGAAGGGTGTTGCTGTTGCCGCCGCCCCAAAGAAAGCAAAGAAGTGATCATCTTAGCTCTTGCGTAAAAGTTTCTTAACTAAGAAGAAACACGTGCTGGGAAACACCACCTAATTTTATTTTATTTTATTTTCACGTGACTTTGCCTTTTTTTTAATTTTGATTTTGATTTTGTTTTATGCCAGATGTGCTTTTCCGATGGTTGTTTTATGGTTTATGTTGTTTTTTTTGCTTTTGTTGATTAATTATCATTATTTATTTCTGCCTTGCCACACTGGATGATCTCACTCTTTTTTTAGGGAATCCCAGGCACACTCAAATGTCTCACTGCAAGTTTGAACACCCACGCCACGGCCATCTTGGCTTCCTGCCACGCAAGCGCAGCCGACAGATTCGCGGCCGCGTTCGCTCCTTTCCTAAGGATGACCCGTCACAAAAGCCGCACCTGACCAGCTTTATGGTGTTTAAGGCGGGCATGACGCACATCGTTCGCGACGTTGATCGCCCCGGTTCCAAGGTGAACAAGAAGGAGGTTGTGGAGCCGGTGACGATCTTGGAGGCACCGCCCATGGTTGTGGTGGGCATCGTCGGCTACCGCCAGACGCCTGTGGGCCACAAGACGATCGGCACCGTGTGGGCGCACCACACCAGCGTGGAATTCCGCCGCCGCTTCTACAAGAACTGGAAGCAGTCTGCGCAGCTGGCCTTCACGAAGCGCAAGCAGTTTGCTCGCACGACTGAGGGTCGCCTTGCCGAAGCGCGCACGCTGAAGGCCTTTGCCAAGAAGGCTGACATCATCCGTGTTGTTGCCCATACCCAACTGCGCAAGCTGCGTAACAACCGTGTTGGTGTGAAGAAGGCGCACGTGAGCGAGATCCAGATCAACGGCGGCACCATTGCCGAGAAGATTGAGCTTGCCAAGTCTCTCCTGGAGAAGGAGGTCCGCATTGACTCCATCTTTCAGCAGTCCGAGACGTGCGACGTGTGTGCCGTGACAAAGGGTCATGGGTTCACTGGTGTCGTGAAGCGCTGGGGCGTTGCCTGTCTGCCGCGCAAAACCCACCGTGGTCTCCG
>NW_915685.1:0-1593 GCF_000209065.1 Trypanosoma cruzi
TGGCAAGCTTGGGAATAAATGCTGTCGAGGGCGATATCTGCTGAGGGGTGAAGTGATCCCTTTGTCGTGGTGTGGGAAGGTGGAAATATTTGCATGATCACTGCATCCGATGGCGGCCAGCGGATGGTGGACGCGTCCAGTGAAAATGGGGAGGCGTGGGCGGAGCCCCTGGGGACACTCAATTGCCCGCCTGTGGGCCAACTGGCATGATGGACAGGGGAAAGGCGTTCTGAGCGGCTTCATCACTGCGGCGATTGGAGAAGGGAATGTTCTGCGCGTTACCCTACCGGTGTGTTATAAAGCGAGCGAAAAGGAAAAGGGTCAGCCTTCTCTCTGGCCGGCAAACAATGTTCACATTGTGGGTATTTGGCTGGCATCCCGTAATGTGTATGCTGCTGCCGACAGCTCCCTTTTTTACGAAGGTGGTGAAGGCGAGGATGATGAGGAGTTGATTTTACTGTGCGGGAAGAAGGACGGTGGGGAATGGGCACGCAGCCATTTGTCTGTGTGCTTGACTGCGAAGCTGAAACGGGCGAAGAATTTGTTGAGGGCTTTGAGGGAGCTGTGCATTTGTGTCTTCCAGTTCTGCTCTTACTCAAATGTCAAGAAAAATCTTCTGTCTGTCGAGGGCTGCGACGCTTTCATGCCTCCAGCCGGGCTGGTTGGATGTTTGTCCGGCAAATTATTCGAGACTACATGGAGGGAAGAGGGACTTGGGGGCTGAACGCTACGGAGACGGGTGGGGCAGCTGTGGAAGAAGGGCTTTCCAGTGGATCGGCTTCCAAGGGCGTTGGTTTCTGGGCGTAGCGGTCCGTTGGGAATTGGGGGAAGAATCAGATCTATTGCCTTGCAATCATCGGGTTCACCTTTTGTGGAGACGATTTCTATTTACAAGTTGTCACTGTCTTGCGGCAGCAGCATCTTTTTGATGGGTGTGGGGATAAATGAAACAGGCAGCGCTGCATTTCTTGAACAGTCGCAAACACATGAAATGAGGTGGGAAACAATGTTCAACGGAAAGAAGGATACAAACGGAATCACTTTGGGACTGGGTAAGGAATGGCAGGTGGCGATTGTGCCTTGGACTGGCAGTCGGGTCTCTGTCTACACTACTGGCCAGCGTTTCAAGAATTCAGCATCGACATCAGCGACTGGAAGGAATTCACAGGAGATCGGACGCTTTAGCATTGAAGGGGATGGAGGCAGCGCAGACGACACACGGAGTGAGAGGCGTGTGACGACGAAAACGTCTTTCTGTACAACCGACCCTTGAGTAGGGAAGAATTCCGGAAGTACATTGCACCCTGGCGCAGCCGGCCACTTCAACGTTGTGCCAGTGTCTAGTACTCTTGCTTGGGGAGAATCAAAAGGGCCGGAAGGGCCAAAGATGGAGCCGCTACCAGCGCTGCCTGAGGAGTGGCTGAGCTGGCAGTGAGGCCATTTCTGACAGCGTTTCTTCTTATTCCGAGAGCAGCACTAACTTGAGGGCGAGGAATTTAAGGAGTGAGAGCACCGTGCATGGGTGTGTGTCTCGGGTGTTTTTGCTTCCGCTTTTGGGGCTTTGGGGCACTGCGGCTTTCTGTTGGGGTATGG
>NW_915686.1:0-1593 GCF_000209065.1 Trypanosoma cruzi
GTGCATGGCTCTCTCACACTCACTCTCACGCGGCCACCACCGCAGCAGCAGCCGCACACGCAACAACAACAACAAGAAGAGGCAAAGGAGGGGAGGTGGTGTGGAAGGCCGCGGTGCTGCCGTCGCTGTCGGCAGTTGACGTGACACGTTGCATTGCCGCGGCTTCGACTGATGTTTCCTTCTCGTTGCCATGTTTATTTTCACCTCGTTTTGCACCTTCTGTCGCTGCACCGTTATCTGTGGGGTTATTCTTCGGCAATCTCATTTCATTGCCCTTTTCTGCGTCCATATTAGAGGCATCACCAACCGCTAGGGCCGTGTTTGTGTTGATTCAGAATTGCCGTCCGATTCACCATTCTGTTCGATTAGTACAACGGAAACATTTTCCTCATTTGTTAAATCATTGCTTGGCTCCACGCCGTCATTGACTCTTTGAGACGTTTGCTCTGACACGTCATCTTCAGAGCTCAGCTTTTCTTTTCCTGGTTCTGCTCTGGGGTTTTCCACTGTTTTTTCATTTTTTTTCATTGTCGCTGCTGGTGCTACTTGCAGTGACGCTGGTATCGCTGCTCCAGGTTCCTGTGTTGATGCTCCCGGTAATGAAGATCCTGGCGGTGATGGTTCACTGGTTCCTGGTCGTTCCCCCCCTGATGGCGTTGTTGCTGATGAGTGACTTCCCACTTTCGATAAATCATTGCCTGCCTGTCTTGCCTCTCCTTCGCTACCTCGTCCATCCGGCGGCACTTTTCGTTCTTCAAGTACGTCTTCCCTTTCTTCTCTTCCTGCACCTCCCTCTATTTGATCTTTGTGTGCTTCTTCTGTTTCGCCCCCTAATTCGTCGGCTGTTGGTTTTTCAATTTTCAGATCCCTCTTCTGATCATCAGCCGCTTCGATTTTTGGATCCAACGGTTTACCCGCGTTTTGACGCTCTTGACTGACGTGTTCTAATGACTCCTGTTGTCCTGCGTTTCTGTCTGCGGATTCAGGCTGTGGCACCTCTGCTGGAACGTGAAATACATTGGCATTTTCGGAAACATCGGCCTTTGACACTTCCACCGCGCATACACCGCGCCACAGCACGCAGAGGGCACACACCAGCAGCACACGGCCAGTCCTCATCATCGCCATCACTCCTGTCACTTGCGTGCAGCTTTCACCACAAACTAACAACACGTCAACGCAGAGTCAAAGCAAAGAGGAGAGACAAGTCACACAGCCACGCACCGTCCCATCCAGCAATGAGAGTCACACACCACCATCTCCTCCCAGCTCATCGCCACAGCCCCAGGGAAATGGCAAAAACACCGCGGCCACCACACCACCCACACGCGCAAGCAAACCCTCATCCATCCATGACACGGCAACAAAATTTCCAGCCATCCCGTCCTCAATGGGACACGGAGCCCAACTCAACGCAGTCACACGCGGTGCATCACACCCACAGGAAAAGAGACTCGGGTGCGCGCTCCCTCTCCTCCCTTCTCCTCATGGCCACGGAAAGAAGACAACAGCCCGCCACACGCAAACTGCCAGCATGCACTACAAAAGGAGTATTCAAATCCACTGCAATGTGCATCTTGTGTGTGTGTGTGT
>NW_915688.1:0-1594 GCF_000209065.1 Trypanosoma cruzi
AAAAACCCAAAAGGAACATCACGCTACACACAACAAGGAGCACAAATGGGACTACATTGCGAAGCAAGGCGCTGTCCAGTGTGGCGGCATCAAAAAAATTAAAGCACCTTAAAAACTTGGGCCACAAACACACGAGATAAGCCACTGCAACTGTAAGAAGGAAAAAGAAACGTGGGTGGTTCGCCTCCCCAACACATCCACCTATCCAAAAACAATGATGGTCGTACTTTCGCACACACCTTTCACAGCGGTCACAGTGTTTGGCTCGCAGTGGCTGCCACAGCCGACAGGTGCGGCACCAGTGAAAAAGGGACCGGTCCTCTTCACAGCTCAATTCCACGGAGTCCCGAACAAACCCGGGATTAGGGGCCCAATTCCACACCATCGCAGCGTTGAAGGAGAATGCCAGAGCAAGAAGAATAATCCCACTCTCCAGGTCCATGTGCGCCCAAAAGAATAACACAACCGCGGTAACAAACTGGATAGCGACAATAAAATATAAAGCGCCAAAGGAGGCTGTCTTTGACGCTGCTGCCACTCTAGATGGAGCACTCCTTTCCATGTCTTCTTGCGCAAAAATAGAAACTCGGTTTCCCCATCGTGATAACAATGACATCAGCGATATACTGTCAGCTGGAATACACACATATCTACACACAACAACAACAACAAAAACAAAAGAAAGAAAAAAGAAAGAAAAACAACACAACCAATGAGGAAGAGGTCAAGCGGAAAAAAAAAAACACCAAAATTAACAACAAGAAAAAACGGGGCAGACGCAAAACGAAATAAAGGTGAAACAGAGTAGTCGCAAAAAATGATTCATTGCAGAGTCCTTGTCTCAGATGCCTACCCTCCATGTGACAAGATTTGACTTTCGATCACACGCAGCCAAAATCGTGCCGTTGGGGCTAAGTGCCAGGGATTTGATGGAGTCCTCAATGCTCGGGTGATGGATGTTACACAACCACTGCAAATCTCTTTCCCTCAGGACGCGAACAGCAGTTCCTTGTGCGACAAAAACAACTCCACCAACGGAGAGAAGGGCACTCGCGGGTCCTTCTTCAATTTCATACGAAGCAACAAGGGAGCCGTTGAGCGTATAAAGTCGAACGGCATGCTCGCTGTTTAGAGAACAACCAGCCAAAATAATGTCGCCCTCCTTTGCGTTCACAGCAACAAGATCATAAAGCCAGGGATCGTCGCTGCCACATCCTTGTAGCCAAATGTTGGCAGATAAAAGAGACTCCGGACCTTTTGCTGTCAGACACGGAAAAGGAATGGTGCGGAGGAGAACAAGGCGTGCCGTATCCCACACCGCCACTTTATAATCCTCTGCAGTGGAAACTAAAATTCCCCACTCGGCGGAGACGCAAAGTGCGGTCACAGGCTCCATGTGCCCATATAAGACAAACACACGACGCCGAACGGCACCCCTATTTCGCATCATTTTCTTTTCTTTCTGTGGTGCTTTTTCCGCCTCACGCATCATGCTGTTTTTGTTTCCAACTTCCTCCTGGATAGGTTGCTCCACCTCCGTCCATTCTTCATTGTTGATCGTCAGCACATGGATTGCACCAGATGCCATCCAACA
>NW_915689.1:0-1594 GCF_000209065.1 Trypanosoma cruzi
ACTGAACGCCAAACAACCCGGAACTATCCGCTGCTTGGAGGAATTTCGCGAGATCTTGCCCACAAGGGTGCTGCAGTCGGCGGATCGTTTTCGAGCGGCTGCTGCACCACACGCTGTGGTCTAAATTTTTGTTTTGAATTATGAATGGCGGGAGTCAGAGACACTCTCTTTCAATGTATGTTTGCGTGTGCACACACTGGACACCAAACAACCCGGAACTATCCGCTGCTTGGAGGAATTTCGCGAGCTCTTGCCCACAAGGGTGCTGCAGTCGGCGGATCGTTTTCGAGCGGCTGCTGCACCACACGCTGTGGTCTAAATTTTTGTTTTGAATTATGAATGGCGGGAGTCAGAGACACTCTCTTTCAATGTCTGTTTGCGTGTTCACACACTGGACACCAAACAACCCGGAACTATCCGCTGCTTGGAGGAATTTCGCGAGCTCTTGCCCACAAGGGTGCTGCAGTCGGCGGATCGTTTTCGAGCGGCTGCTGCACCACACGCTGTGGTCTAAATTTTTGTTTTGAATTATGAATGGCGGGAGTCAGAGACACTCTCTTTCAATGTATGTTTGCGTGTGCACACACTGGACACCAAACAACCCTGAACTATCCGCTGCTTGGAGGAATTTCGCGAGCTCTTGCCCACAATGGTGCTGCACTCGGCGGATCGTTTTCGAGCGGCTGCTGCACCACACGCTGTGGTCTAAATTTTTGTTTTGAATTATGAATGGCGGGAGTCAGAGACACTCTCTTTCAATGTCTGTTTGCGTGTTCACACACTGGACACCAAACAACCCGGAACTATCCGCTGCTTGGAGGAATTTCGCGAGCTCTTGCCCACAAGGATGCTGCAGTCGGCGGATCGTTTTCGAGCGGCTGCTGCACCACACGTTGTGGTCTAAATTTTTGTTTTGAATTATGAATGGCGGGAGTCAGAGACACTCTCTTTCAATGTATGTTTGCGTGTGCACACACTGGACACCAAACAACCCTGAATTATCCG
Organism: Trypanosoma cruzi; assembly: GCF_000209065.1. Lineage (NCBI taxonomy): Eukaryota > Euglenozoa > Kinetoplastea > Trypanosomatida > Trypanosomatidae > Trypanosoma > Trypanosoma cruzi. The sequence goes on from NW_915689.1 coordinate 1,006, forward strand.
CTTCTTGGAGGAATTTCGCGAGCTCTTGCCCACAATGGTGCTGCAGTCGGCGGATCGTTTTCGAGCGGCTGCTGCACCACACGCTGTGGTCTAAATTTTTGTTTTGAATTATGAATGGCGGGAGTCAGAGGCACTCTCTTTCAATGTATGTTTGCGTGTGCACACACTGGACACCAAACAACCCTGAACTATCCGCTTCTTGGAGGAGTTTCGCGAGCTCTTGCCCACAAGGGTGCTGCAGTCGGCGGATCGTTTTCGAGCGGCTGCTGCACCACACGCTGTGGTCTAAATTTTTGTCTTGAATTATGAATGGCGGGAGTCAGAGGCACTCTCTTTCAATGTATGTTTGCGTGTGCACACACTGGACACCAAACAACCCTGAACTATCCGCTGCTTGGAGGAATTTCGCGAGCTCCTGCCCACAAGGGTGCTGCACTCGGCGGATCGTTTTCGAGCGGCTGCTGCACCACACGCTGTGGTCTAAATTTTTGTTTCGAATTATGAATGGCGGGAGTCAGAGGCACTCTCTTTCAATGTATGTTTGCGTGTGCACACACAGGACGCCAAACAACCCTGAATTATCCGCTTC
>NW_915690.1:0-1594 GCF_000209065.1 Trypanosoma cruzi
CCCTTGTGGGCAAGATCTCGCGACATTCCTCCAAGCAGCGGATGGTTTAGGGTTGTTTGGCGTCCAGTGTGTGAACACGCAAACAGACATTGAAAGAGAGTGCCTCTGACCACCACCATTCATAATTCGAAACAAAAATTTAGACCACAGCGTGTGGTGCAGCAGCCGCTCGAAAACGATTATCCGACTGCAGCACCCTTGTGGGCAAGATCTCGCGACATTCCTCCAAGCAGCGGATGGTTCAGGGTTGTTTGGCGTCCAGTGTGTGAACACGCAAACAGACATTGAAAGAGAGTGCCTCTGACCACCACCATTCATAATTCGAAACAAAAATTTAGACCACAGCGTGTGGTGCAGCAGCCACTCGAAAACGATTATCCGACTGCAGCACCCTTGTGGGCAAGATCTCGCGACATTCCTCCAAGCAGCGGATAGTTCAGGGTTGTTTGGCGTCCAGTGTGTGAACACTCAAACAGACATTGAAAGAGAGTGCCTCTGACCACCACCATTCATAATTCGAAACAAAAATTTAGACCACAGCGTGTGGTGCAGCAGCCGCTCGAAAACGATTATCCGACTGCAGCACCCTTGTGGGCAAGATCTCGCGACATTCCTCCAAGCAGCGGATAGTTCAGGGTTGTTTGGCGTCCAGTGTGTGAACACGCAAACAGACATTGAAAGAGAGTGCCTCTGACCACCACCATTCATAATTCGAAACAAAAATTTAGACCACAGCGTGTGGTGCAGCAGCCGCTCGAAAACGATTATCCGACTGCAGCACCCTTGTGGGCAAGATCTCGCGAAATTCCTCCAAGCAGCGGATAGTTCAGGGTTGTTTGGCGTCCAGTGTGTGAACACGCAAACAGACATTGAAAGAGAGTGCCTCTGACCACCACCATTCATAATTCGAAACAAAAACATAGACCACAGCGTGTGGTGCAGCAGCCGCTCGAAAACGATCCGCCGAGTGCAGCACCCTTGTGGGCAAGAGCTCGCGACATTCCTCCAAGCAGCGGATAGTTCAGGGTTGTTTGGCGTCCAGTGTGTGAACACGCAAACAGACATTGAAAGAGAGTGCCTCTGACCACCACCATTCATAATTCGAAACAAAAATTTAGACCACAGCGTGTGGTGCAGCAGCCGCTCGAAAACGATCCGCCGAGTGCAGCACCCCTGTGGGCAAGATCTCGCGACATCCTCCAAGCAGCGGATAGTTCAGGGTTGTTTGGTGTCCGGAGTGTGAACACGCAAACAGACATTGAAAGAGAGTGTCTCTGACCACCACCATTCATAATTCGCAACAAAAATTTAGACCACAGCATGTGGTGCAGCAGCCGCTCGAAAACGATCCGCCGAGTGCAGCACCACTGTGGGCAAGATCTCGCGAAGTTCCTCCAAGCAGCGGATAATTCAGGGTTGTTTGGTGTCCGGAGTGTGAACACGCAAACAGACATTGAAAGAGAGTGTCTCTGACCACCACCATTCATAATTCGCAACAAAAATTTAGACCACAGCATGTGGTGCAGCAGCCGCTCGAAAACGATCCGCCGAGTGCAGCAGCACTGTGGGCAAGATCTCGCGAAATTCCTCCAAG
>NW_915691.1:0-1594 GCF_000209065.1 Trypanosoma cruzi
CGCGCGTGCCCTGTGACCGAGGCCCCGCGTCCACGCCCTTCTCATTTTTTGCATTCGCGTTTGTTTTTCTTTTTCTCCTTGTCTTTGCTGCTGCCTCTCCACGCGTTGATGAATTTGTCGAATCCGTGTTTCAGCTGAGCGACGATGCTGATACATGCACGCTTTGTCTGTTTGACTTCTGAGCGGGGACTTCACGGGAGGTGTGTCGGAGTGGTGCCATGCCTGTGTGCCAGTGATGGAAATTTGTTGATGTTTCAAGCAATCTCGGACGCTATCAATGACGATCTATTCAATGCATTATCACCTTTCGGGTCTGATGGCTGCCGGATTTTTTTCCTAACCCTCTCCCTGCTTTTTTTTTTTTTTCCTAATGCAACGCAAGGCTGCTTGTGATGCAGAAGATGTTCAATTGCACCGATTTTGCGTGAGGACAGCCTAACACAGACCTGCACTGAGATTATCGTCAACTCCTCCCCTTTTTCCAGCCACCTGCTGCAGAATTCAGATTTGCCGCGAATGTGATGACAGAGTTTCCGACGCCGTGTGGCGTGACGAAGACGATGCGTGCCGAGACATCCGTGAACTCAATCTTTCGCTCCGACCTGATGTATAGCGGCGTGCGAGCTTGGACCTCGCCTGTTGCCTACCGCCCGCCCAGCACACTTCGCGGGACTCAGCATCCCCATGCACCCCACTCCCTCCGTGTCGCCGCGGGTACCTCGTGTGCACGGCTGCGGACGATGAGCACCCAAAACCGATCAATTAACAGCAACATCTGAGTACATGCTGTGACGCAAATCGTGTTGCTGACGCAGAGTGCCGTCCCATGGCGACACGCGAGCGTTTGTGTGTGTTTGTGTGTGCGTAATTAGCTGTCTTTTTTTTTCTCACTCTTTCCTTCTGTAGACTTGTGCCGTTTGTGGTAATATTATTTTTAATTTTTTGGGATCTAAATTGTTTATTTTTCATGGCGACGTTCCCTGAACTTCTGCGGCCCCTCAAATTGGGGCGCTACACACTTCGTAATCGGATTATTATGGCTCCCTTGACGCGTTGCCAGGCAACAGAAGATGGTCACGTACCAAGGACGGAATCGATGCTGAAGTACTACGAAGACCGGGCATCTGCAGGTCTTATCATTGCCGAGGCGACGATGGTCCAGCCAAACTACACTGGGTTCCTCACGGAGCCTGGCATTTACTCCGATGCGCAGATTGAGGAGTGGAGAAAGATCGTGGACGCAGTACACAAAAAGGGTGGCCTTATATTCCTGCAACTCATCCACGCTGGTCGAGCCGGGATTCCGGGGAAGATCCTTCAGCAGCCGAAGAGTGACCAGGATCCCCTTGCTGGGCGCCTGCTTGCCGCGAGTGCCATTCCCATTAAGGACCATCGGATTCCTGTCTATTTTGCTGCGAGCGGAGAAAAGGAGACCTACGGTGTCCCAGAGGAGCTCACGGATGACGAAGTCCGGAACGGTATCATACCATTGTTTGTGGAGGGGGCCAAAAACGCCATTTTTAAGGCTGGGTTTGATGGCGTTGAGATTCATGGAGCCAACGGCTACTTACTGGACGCTTTTTTTCGCGAATCT
>NW_915692.1:0-1594 GCF_000209065.1 Trypanosoma cruzi
AGCCCAAAGTCTTCCACTTTTTAGGTTGTGAATACACACACACAAACGCATTTATATATATGTACATGCGTTTCCAATCCGAATGGAGCGATCAAGTTACGATAATAGCCACCATAATGTGCATATATAAATATGCGCTCACTTGGTGTAAACGCTCACCGAGGATTTGGCGAACTCCGTCCCCACACCATTCGCCCCTTCTCATTCCGGTCTTGTGTGAATTCTATTGACGTCTGCGGGGTCCGGTCAGTGGCCCAAGTGAATATTCTAGGAGCTTTTTGTGTGTGTTTTTGCTTTTGTCGTCACGGCAATTTGGCTTTTGTTTTTTTTTGTGATTTATGTTTAAAATTTGGGGCGCTTTTGCCTGTGATGCTTGTGGTTTTTCCTACCGTTGTTGTACCTCCTCCTTTTGAGGGAGGGGAGGGGAAGGAATGGGGGTGTCAATCATGTGCGCTACTTTCCTTGCGCGTTGTTGGATGATCACAGCAGAAGGAGTAGGATTTGGAAAGGACAGAAATGACGGATTACTATCAGAGTCTTGAACTCCCACGCGATGCGACGCAGGAGCAAATCAGAAGGAAATACCGCCATCTGGCGTTAAGGTTTCACCCTGATAGGGCGGGACCGGAGGGGGCGGAGAGGTTCAAGGAGATACAGTCGGCGTACGAGGTGCTTTCTAATCCCCAAAAGAGGAAAATATACGACAGGTTTGGAGCCAGCTTTGTGGATAATCCGGTCTCGGAAGTGCTGATTCTCCAGCTTGGGGGACGTTCGATTTTGTGCATTATGGCATGCATACCTTTTTTAGTAGCATCGTTGGTTGTCATTTTTACTGCTTTTCTTGTCGCATATGTTGAGGGTCGTCTTGTGGCGCGGGACGCTCATTCTGTGAACGACCACAGTCAAGCCTATTGGAACTACGTCAAGGTCTTTTCACCGCTGTTCATTGTTGACATCATTATCGGTATCCCAACGCTGGTTGTTTTTTTCGTGTCGATGTGCACGTTACGTGTGGGAGTCTTCTTGTGGACGCTGATCGTACTTTCTCTTATTGTGCTCACCGTTCTTGTGCCTGTTGCCAAGGATGCAAACGACATGACATCTTTGCGCGGCGGCAATAATTTTCATTCGTGGCGTCGCTGGCTGGCTCCACTGTACGTTGTGGGGGCGTCGTCAACTCTATTGGGCATCATTACAAGGCTCCCCACGAGGCAAAAGCGTGAAAGACTAAAGGATAGCGGACACGACGGACTTTGGGCGTACGTGAATGTTTTTTTTGTTGTGGGTATTCTTAAAGGGATTTCTGTGGTGGTATTCAGCGCTCTTATTGCGTGTCGCGTGGACGAGGTCATTGCGACAAATTACTTTGTGGTTTTGGCGCTGCCATTCTACGTCTTTGGTGTTCTGACACTTCTTGACTCGACTTTGCACCGAATTTTCATCCACAAATTACGAGGAAATTCTGCGGGCAGCTGCAATATTTTTGTCATATCCATCCCGTTCATTATTGCTGTTGGCCTTGTCCTTGCATCGGTTTCAATGGTATCTAGGCGGCTGAACGACTTGGACCGTGCCCGTCACGGTGCTGCTGGGG
>NW_915693.1:0-1595 GCF_000209065.1 Trypanosoma cruzi
ACGCTGCGGCGGCGCACCCTAAACATGTCGTTTTCGTTTTCCAGGGGACAACGCAAATGTGCTCGATTGTTCGAAGATCGAAATTAATACTTTACGTGAAAAGGGGTCGCGCGACCGCATTTTTATAGCTCAGTGGCAAACACGCTCACAATGTCATCCGGGGACGCGGGTTCGATTCCCGCAGAAGCCTAAGTTTTTTCCATTTTTTTTTGAATTCTTGTTTCATATTGCTTTTTAAACTTCTGGTTTGCAGGACGGTGTGCGAGTTCTGCAATCGCACTGATTCCATCTGTTTCGTGGTTTGTGCGGCTGCGGCTGCGGTGGTGGCCGCGTGAGAGTGAGTGTGAGAGAGCCGTGCACCGCCCGCACACACACTCTTCCTTCTCTCTCTGTGTGTGTGTGTCCCCTTGCATGGACTCTCGCCCTCACCTCACCCCACGAGGCACACACAATAATGTGCCCATTGTATATATGCATGCACACCCATGCAGGCCCGTTGGTGCTCTCTTTTGCACGACACGCACCGCTGCCGTCCTGCCTGGCTGCATGGGCGGAGCACCGTAACTGTTTCTGTTTTGTTTTTATTGCATTGAGTGGGCGACCTCTCACTCTCTCCCTCTGTGTGTGTGTTTTGCTTTACGGGAGTAATGAGAGTGTGTGTGCGCTGGTCGTCCCACGCTTCGGCTTTTTGTTTTGTTTTCCTTTTTGATTTTGTGGTTGAGTGCACCCATTTTACTTTTTGAACGGCGGCATGCTGTGGCAGCGGACACTTTAATCTTCTCTTTTTTTTTTTTTTTCTAATCTTACCAGCGCGTCTAGCTATACAATGCCATCTGAGTGCCGAAGAGGTGGTCGAGCAACGACAAAAGTTTCCTGCTATGAAGCAACTGCCATTGAGAGAGCTTTCCGAGGCGAAGGCCCCGCTCAATGCCCAGCCGTTGACGCACAGCCAAGGTGCCTGGACATTCTTGAAGCAGATGGTAAAAGGTTTCCTGCGGGCCGATTGGCGTGCTTGTGGAAGCTGGCTGATCCTGCGGCAGCAGAGATCGCCTCCTGGCAGTGCTGTTCCGATGCCGTGTGGCGTCTGGGTCGTGTGCGCAGCGACTTCTGTGCTGTGCGGTGCTTCTCCGTGTGGGGAAAACCATGTCACAGAAATCACATTTGAGCTCGGGAAGCGGTGGAGGATGTTCCGGACGGAATGACCGACAGTGACTGACGAGACCCGAGAATCCCGTCAATGTGGAATCACAGTGCGGACACTTCTCCTTCCGACGGCGTGTGAGGGTCCGTCTCCTTACTGGAGAGACGTCTTCCTCCCTCGCCGACGGGGGAACAGTGTCCGTCCCCGGTGCGGTTGGATCGTTGTTAGAGCGCATATATGCAGACTGTTCCGGTGAGATGTTGCAGAATCGGCATTGGTTCGTGCAATCCCTCACGGCCCAGTATAGTCGGCCCCAGAGCTCAGATTCCCCGCACCTTGCCCTTGCGAGGTGAACCAGTTCCTGACGGTGTAGAAATTCCTGAGTGATCAGGTCCTTACCGCTGAGATCTGATGGCCTTGTGCCGCAAAGCAAGTAGCGATGAGTGTCTGACGA
>NW_915694.1:0-1595 GCF_000209065.1 Trypanosoma cruzi
TGAGAAGCTCGCAGAGAACTTGCGCAGAGGAAGGCTGACAATGAGAAGCTGGCAGAGGAACTGCGCAGAGGGAGGCTGACAATGAGAAGCTCGCAGAGGACTTGCGCAGAGGGAGCGGTAAATGAGGGTGCAGAGGAGGATGCGTGTAAGACAATTGAGGGCGTGTATAGCCGCTGTCGTGAACTTGAGGAGCTTGCTGCGAGAAGGGAACTTGCTGCTACGGGTGATTTGGATATCCTGGAGCGCGAACTGGCGGACGCTCTCGTCCAGCTGAAGGCGTTGGAGGGGGAGAACGCTGCCCTGGCTGCGCTGCTCGCTGCAAAGAAGGCCGAGATGGTGGAAGCTAGCGATGCAGCAGGGAAGAGCGTGAGGGAGCTGGAGTCCCGTTTGTCCGCGGCGGTGTCCGAGGCGTCTCATGAACGCGCGATGGCGGAGAAGCTCATTAGCACCACACGCGGTGCGCTGAGTGCGATGGTGGAGGAGAATCAGAAACAGGTAGAACAGCTTCGCGCGGACCACGATCAAGCCCGTGCTACAATGCAAGCTGAACTTGTTGCGCACCGAGAGATGCGCAACGCTCGTATAAATGAGAGGCTATCGCATCCAGAACTCTGCGATAGCGCTTCACCGCAGATGCCACCGCCAAATACCGAAGTGCCAGTGGCCCCTGAAATAGTGCGCAGCGAACCTCTCTACAGCGTCACTCTCGACGAGCTCAACATGACAACAACACTCAACGAACAGTTGACGCGCGCCCTTGCGCAGAGGGAGGCCGACAATGAGAAGCTCGCAGAGGAACTTGCGCAGAGGGAGGCTGACAATGAGAAGCTTGCAGAGGACCTTGCGCAGAGGGAGGCTGACAATGAGAAGCTTGCAGAGGAACTTGCGCAGAGGGAGGCTGACAATGAGAAGCTTGCTGAGGAACTTGCGCAGAGGGAGGCTGACAATGAGAAGCTTGCTGAGGAACTTGCGCAGAGGGAGGCTGACAATGAGAAGCTTGCAGAGGAACTTGCGCAGAGGGAGGCCGACAATGAGAAGCTCGCAGAGGATCTTGCGCAGAGGGAGGCTGACAATGAGAAGCTTGCAGAGGAACTTGCGCAGAGGGAGGCTGACAATGAGAAGCTCGCAGAGGACCTTGCGCAGAGGGAGGCTGACAATGAGAAGCTCGCAGAGGATCTTGCGCAGAGGGAGGCTGACAATGAGAAGCTCGCAGAGGACCTTGCGCAGAGGGAGGCTGACAATGAGAAGCTTGCAGAGGAACTTGCGCAGAGGGAGGCTGACAATGAGAAGCTTGCTGAGGAACTTGCGCAGAGGGAGGCTGACAATGAGAAGCTCGCAGAGGAACTTGCGCAGAGGGAGGCTGACAATGAGAAGCTTGCAGAGGAACTTGCGCAGAGGGAGGCTGACAATGAGAAGCTCGCAGAGGAACTTGCGCAGAGGGAGGCGGTAATTGAGGGTGCAGAGGAGGATGCGTGTAAGACAATTGAGGGCGTGTATAGCTGCTGTCGTGAACTTGAGGAGCTTGCTGCGAGAAGGGAACTTGCTGCTACGGGTGATTTGGATATCCTGGAGCGCGAACTGGCGGACGCTCTCGT
>NW_915695.1:0-1595 GCF_000209065.1 Trypanosoma cruzi
ACGGCATCCACACAACAAACGCACACGCCGCCAGCAGCCACACACCAACGGACGGGGAAGAGAAGAGACACACCGCCACCGCCTCCAGCTCAATCCCACGGCCAACGGGATACGGCCACAGCCCCGCAGCCAACACACAGCGCATAACAAGCTAGCGATCACCCAAAAAGACACACGCAGTAGCGGATCCTCATCAACCCATGACGCGGCGCCTCAGTCCATGCGGTCACACGGAGCACACCATTTCCTCAATAGAACTTATGCATCGTCCAGTCCCTAAAGATGTTACTGTTCGTGATGGGCCTTAGAACACAAATAGAAGAAAATGGACAATGCACTATTACTGCCACAGCGCCAAACACAATGATTCCCTCATACCGGGCAATTCTACAATTACGCCTCGTATGCACACACACAATAAACATACTATATAAAAACCACCCATTGTTTTTCACCAGAAACCAAACAACCCCAATCCCTCCCTAATTTATTCTGCCACTGTTATGTTCGATAGCGTTGGACAGTTCTGAAATCTGTGCGATATACTGTCGTCTGGTGCTGGTGCATCCGCACCGTATGCACACAAAAGTATCCAAAAATATATAACTCCCACAATATTTTTTTACCAGAAATCAAAACTACCCCTTTCATTCCCTAATTTATTTTTACCATTTCGGTGGTTGTTCCCCACTTTGGAGAGCTTCGTCCCTTATGGCATCGTCCGACGATATTACTGCTAGGTACTGGTGCACCTCTTCCTCCCAGAACACCGCAATCTCTCGGTTTTCAGCGCGGCTCAAATTTTCGGTATTGACGGGACCACATCTCTGCCATTTTTCCATCGGCGTGCTGTCTGCGTGTTGTATATAAATAATATCCCACGACAATCCTTTAGCAAATTCCTCCCAACCATTAAAAAACCTCGATAGATGCTCAGTGAACTGATTCACAGTGCTGGGTATGGTGTGATGCGCACTCGCTGTAGTCATCTGCAGCCCGACCAGCGTCCTCCGCGGTGACTCCATGAAGAAAAAGCCGTCCACCAGCGGAAAGGTTGGGAACGTCGGTATGTACAGCACCCGATACTTTAATTCTTGCTGGCGACCAACTGACTTCAGTTTACTTATTGCAGTTGCCTCGGTGGGGTGACCATGAGGGTTTAACGTTAGCACCGAGGGCCGTGGTTCGGAAGGCGATGGTGGCTGCAGCTCATTGAGATCCTCCGCTATGGAAGTGACAAAATTCTCAATCAAGAATACGCTCAAAGAATACTTTTCCAAGGCCTCAGATTGAAGAACATTCTTCATCCCCAATACGAGGAAAAAAATATCATGCGGACTCAGCACCTTTGTCAAACGAGATAACGTTAAAACCCCAAGATACTCACATATAGGTGCATTAGCGAAGTCCTCAAATGCGCTTTTCTCTCTCACCCGGACAATCTTCACAAGTTTGTGAGACGGATCCTCGGAATACCATTTTTTCTCTCCTCCCAGGGTAAAGTACTTTCCTTGATCCCCAATATTGATCCATCTCAAGGCCCTCTCAACATCCTTCGTGCGTCTTCCATATTCATCCGCATCGAGGATGTGGCG
>NW_915696.1:0-1595 GCF_000209065.1 Trypanosoma cruzi
AATGTTTGCTCCAAGTAAATGCATGTGTATTCGGAGAGCCACTCTCCTGACACGGCGCAGTCTATTCAGATTGGTGATCTTTCTTCCTTGAGAAGTGGAAAATTTTGTGCACATCCAACCACAAGACCCCGCCGCGAGGTGGGGATCAAAAGAGGATGAGTGGGAAAGCAGAAAAGAAAAAAGCATTCGTCTTGTCGTTATCGGTTCCTCGACTCCCTCCATCGCGGTGTTGCGGAGCTTTCAAAAGATGGGCAATTATCGTAAATAAATATATTCGCTCCATCAGGAGGATATATTAGTTTGGGCAACCAACCTTCCTCGCGTTCATTCTCTTCACAAGCTCCTAGAAGAAGACATTATTATTGGGTGTTCCTCCAGACACACACCCGTTCACACCATTCCTCTCACAACCATTAAAAAAAAAAAAAAAACTACGCTCCAACAATAAAAATGGCTTCTTTTCTATAAATGCTGCTTCACACACGCGCTGCTTCTTTTGCGTTCTTGACGCAAGATCCGGTTCAATTTGGAAAAACACTAGTTTGACCTGAAATAAATAGCAGAGAAAAAATAGAGGCCGCTCAGGACCGCACATATATATATTACTATCAAAGCATCTCCTTTCAATTGGGGATAAATGTGCCCGTAAGGAATTAAAAATGATTAAACAAGATAAATTAACAGTACTGACCAAGAACTGGCACATTCCCAATTGAGCGATTACAACACGCGTTTTTTTACAAAATCATTAACACATTGAAATAAAAATAAGAACCAACATAATCAATGGAATCGGGGGAAAAACTGACAGCAAACTGCTCACGTCTCCAGTTCCATTAATTGTATCGATGACAATACATACATCATCGTACTTTGGACACAAAATCCTCCCTTTCATGAACAGCCCAGTTGGTGTAATACTGCTGCCCTCCGGGCATTTGTGCCACGCATCATCTCCAAGGTACCGCACGCTCACCTCGCCCTTCTCACACGACACCTCAGCGCACACGTCACCAATAAAACCCACGAAATCGGCGAGTCCATCCCCTTTGAAGCACTTTGACGTCGGGCCAACGCGACTCCCACGCATGAGGGTTGCGTTCCCCATTGCACCCAGTGTTGGCGAACGGTCGAATGTAAGGGCAGAAGTCCATTAAAAACCGGGCGAACCGCCAAGTTTGGGATTCGAAAAGTACTGATATTGTGGGGGAAGGGGAGCGTCGTAGAGTTCTATTGTACAGTGCCCCAGCTCCAGACGATCCGATGTGCATGAAATAAGAGTTGTTTCAGCGGTGCAAAACATCTCTGGATACTTTGTGACGCCATTCATCACGCTTTTCTCCTTCAGCAGCGCGCAGCCGGAGTTGTTGCCCCATGACATCGGTTCCTCCATTCCCCAATTGGCCTTGTAAAGCCCGGTGTCCTCCAAAGCAGCCATTGTCAGGGACGTGTAGTAGCCGATTCCGGAATGACCAGCCATCAGCTCGTCCTTTGCGTTGCGTCTCTTCAATGCGACCACGCAGTTCCTTCCCACCCTCGTCCTCCAGCTCCACGCTGGTAGCGCTCACGCAGTTGAAGTGCTCGCGAGTCTTCTC